>NW_027499016.1:0-33590 GCF_021521415.1 Bidens hawaiensis | reverse complement strand
CAAGTAATATGTTTATTAATATAAATACATACAAATACAATTTTTCTTTAAAATAAATATATAGTGTAATATATATTTTATTTACTATTACTTATAAGATAAGTATAGGAATATATATTTATGAAACATAATATATTAAACTTAACGTATCACCAACGAGTCGTACCATGCCTAGGTCTAGGTTGTTGGATGAACACATAGCATAAACCGACCTAACTAATATGTCGTACCGACCCTAACAATAGCCCGTACTTGTCATAGGACATACTTAGGTCGGATAACGTCAAGATCCTTATCATCACCACTCACCAACACTAAGGTGAGTTTCACAACCCCCCTTTACTGTTTTACTATTTTTGGGGTGGAAACATGCTTAATCTTTTAATGCGTAATAAATAATCTTTATATAATCATGAGTAACTCGAGACTCTTAGATCTACGGATCAATACATTCTATAATCATCAACTATGGGTTTAACCGAGGAATATGTGGGTAGTACTATCGGGATTGATCCCCCACTCATGGTTAGTCGCTCTAACCGACGTGTTAATGGGAACATATATTCTATAATTCGCACCGTGATGGCACGGTTATCGGGCATACATAACAGATTTAGGTTTGATTAAAGGCTCATGTGTTATATATTAATTCGTATTCCTTGCAAGTTTACGGAGGATTATGCATTACATTACTTTTACTTTACACGTTTTTAATTCCTTATTTAACATCAACTTTTTAACTTTTCGAAACAAATGATTTATATTGTGTCATTAAACTTGTGATCTCACCAACATTATGTTGACGTTTTCAAGTATGTTTTCCAGGTCGCTAAACAAGTAAGAAGTATTATGGTTACCAAGCATTGCATGTCGGATCACCTATTTTGGAGGATTTTTGTCTATAACTCAAATTATTTTGAGTCATAGATTTGGGAATCCTATAATTATGTCATGTTTTGAAATACTTTCAAACCTTTTATCTTGTAAAATAATTAAACTATTTGGTGATCTATGAATGTGATGTTTGCTTTAATCAATAGCTGTGATTATCCATGATTCGTCGCACGCTCGCGATTCCGCTGAAGAGGGGTGTGACACAAAGTGTCGAGTTTTAAATAAAAAGAATTAGATTTACTATTATTATTAAAATATACTTATAATACTTACATATATACATACATACATACATACATATTTGTATGTGTGTGTGTAAACGAGCTTTTAACGAGATTTGACAAAAGACATTACTAAATGATGTCGATCTTAATAAAATAATGTTTATTCAATAAATAATATTAATTAATATTGATTTAAAAACCAATTAACAATTAGATTAAATAATAATTTAAAATAAAAATAATTAAAATGACCAAAACCGGCCACTGCCAGGCTCGAACCCAGGCAGGTGGCCGGCGCAAACCCACAACAAACCTGCACAACCAACTGGACCAGACTAACAATTGAGATATGAACGAAAACAAAGCATTAAATACCTACTGATTTCATCCCCAAAAGTTGTTATAAACCCTAATTATCAAATCCGTCTATCCGGTTGATGATTGATGAATTAATGTTAGGGTTAATGATAAACGATGATTAACGATTATGTTACATATTATAATTACCTGGAACAAACACGAATTGAAGACGAATTGTGGATAGAACCCATCGGCCAAGAACACGAACAAAAAACAACATAGGCAGGCTCGCATAGATCGATTAAGTATAGGGTTTATGCTCACGATGATGTGAGGAACCTCCAGATCAGTTTAATTGTGTTATGATGTTTGTTTTAGGGTATAATGTTTGACGGGTTAGGACAGCTTCGTTATAATGGTTAATACATAAAATTTGATATCGTTTCCTAATTAATTGGTGTTAGTTAGGCCGCAATAGGCAATATTCACAAGTCCATGATTTTGATTTCCAAAAATACAACGAGAATTGAGGCGCAAGACATGGTCTGGGTAAATGATATTGGGTCAAAAACGGGTTCGGGTTAGATAAATGGGTGATCAATCTGGGTTATAATATCACATTTTCTATTTAGTCCCTGAATTTAAATATGGGTACAAAATGAGTTAAAAGCTTAAGTTTAGGGTAATTTATGTATATAATTGAAAGTTATATTTAAATATTAATTAAATAGAGTAAAAATAATAATAAAATAGTATTAATTTTTCCGAAAACGAAAGTGGGTCGGGTATTTGTAATTAATAAGTTAAGAGAGAACCCGAGTTGTTATAGTCTCCCCTACTTTAGGGAATTTTGTCCCGAAATTAAAGATTACCATAACAAAAACAATAAATTTTGAGGAAAAGATAGTGTTATATATAACATTTAAAAAAGACAAAAAAAAACATATCATAACACGGAACTTTGCATAATCAAAGAAACGCTCCAAATGCAAATCCGATAAGGGCACTTATATATAGGATGTACCAGCGGCGTATCCACCATGTCCTTATCATCTCTGCATTTGTACCGTTACTTCAACTACTTTCGATTCTATGTTATGACACACAATTGCACACATTATGATTTTCATGTGAGGACGTCTTTAATTTTGTAGGCCTCCATAATTACTTAGGTCGTCGGATGGTCCACATAACTCGTCTCATCGTGTGGTTTACAAAATATTTGAAAAATATGATTTTTTTTTTAGAAAAGTTATTAATTTATTTGAAAGATATGATTTTTTTAAAAGATATTATAAGACTATTGGGAGTTGATTTATTATAAGTGTAAAATCAGAAGATTTTTATATTTCTAATAACGCAATTTAGGTGAACTTTCAAGTTTGATTAATGAAATTAGTGAAAATTTTAAAGTAACTTAGGAGTTAAGAGAAACTGAAACATTGAAGTTGGGATGATGCGTCGACAAGATCGATTGTGAAGAAAGAGAGTGGGGATACGAGCCAACTAACAAATTTACGTGAACTTACCAAAAATTCTATGATTGCATTGATAACATCAACAAAAGTTTATGAAGGAATTAATTGATAATTGTAGATGAATAATAACCTGTGAATTTTTTTTTAAAATATTGCAACATTTGAGGTAGAATTCATAAGACCGTGAGTACAAATTTGAACAAGATTAGACGAAGACTTTGAGAGATTTAGTTTAGTTAAATGAGGAACTCATGAAATTTAAAGAGAACTTTATACATATTGAAATATGGCAATTGTGTATTTAAGATGAGGTAAATTAATATATTAAAGTACTGGTAGTAGTAATTGAAAATGCAAAAATATTAATGCAAAAATTTATGTATACAAACAAACTATAATAGATGAAATTGGGAAGCGGATATTCACGAATCACCGAGATAGTCTTATTCCAAATAAATCTTTAAAATTAGATAATAGTGAAAATTAATAATAAAATTCCAATTAAATCACAATGGGAATTCAATGAAATTCATTTTTTTATAGTGAAATTAACTTAAAGAATGGAAAATAAAATTCTATAACGGAAATAATTTTGTTTAAATAATGACAAGTTCAATTAATAATAGAATTATAACATTTCAATTTCAACGATAAAAATTTACAAGATGAAAGGTAACTTGTAATGCACGAGATCAATAAATACACGACGTACAAAAATGTTAAAAATCAAAGTCGAGAGTATAAATTGACACCTTGTCAATAATTTAATAAGCAAACAAGGTAAATGAGAAAGACAAATTGAATAATATGGTCAACTAATAACTGACTGTCGGAATTGTGTCTTTTATAATTGAAAAAGAAAAAAAAATTGTTTCGATTTATGAGAATCTAAATATTTTGATTAGTTGAGGAAATGTTAATGAACCAAATCCTATATTTTAATTAAGTAAAACCAAACGTACAGATAAGTACGGAAACCAACGATATTGATCTTTGGAAATATAAGAAAAAATTTTATTGTATGCGAAAAAGATACTTAAAATGATGGATTTTCCAAGTTGAGTTTGTTCCAAAATAACTAATTTAGCCAAATAATCGTTTAAGGTATAATTGAATACAAAATACGTTTAGACGAAAATGATGAAGACGATAAAAATCTTCTTTATGAAAACTTAACTACGATTGGTTTGATTCATAACACCTTTGTTAATTGAGTTTATGAAAGCTTAAATAATTGAGATTGAATGATTTGTGGCACCTTGAATAGGTTTGTGAAAACGAGGTTTGACTAAGGTAAGCTTGATGAAATTAAGTCTTGCGGGTCTAGAATCGAATAAGCGAGAAAGACCTTGTTACATGAAGAAAACCTGAAAGCATAGAGTTGGTTGGTTTAAGCTAAATGAGCATGGGTAATATGGTACGGTGGCGGTATAATTTGAACCCGGCGTGAATGAGTAAAGAACAATGAGTTGCTTAGGTGATTAGGGTCTCCATAATTGTAGAAGGCACGTGTAGCGGGTGTATAAAGCTAAGTCGACGACATAGACCGTTGTGGGATGTCTTTGTGTCGTAGGCAGCGTAACGACAAGTGTTAACGGGATAACCATGACTGTTATAGTGAGTGAAAGAATAACACAAGAATTGAGTTGGATGACGAAAGTCGCGAATAAGACGTAACGAGCATATTTCGGTGTAAGGTTTCTTGTTTGGGACACTATGATTTCGTTGAGATTGATAATCGGTTTACTTAATAACCTAAACTCGATTATTAAGCTTGCGTTTGTTATTATCGTTGTTATGAGGGTGAGTAACGGTAAATGGATCGAAATTTCTCTGAAAGGAATTAGTGAACAAGATTAAATTGATTGCATTAGTGTTTTGATTTAGAATTTATACCTTAGAGATTGTAGGAGCTATCTCTTTGACAATACTTTTGGTCATAAAGCGGGCGTAGAGAATATATGGCCTATATTGTTTGATGTAGAAATCCTTCTATAATTATGTAAATTGAGATTAAGTGAGTATAAATAATAAGTTGTGCAAATTTCGTATTAGTTATTAAGGAAATAGTGATATTCGACATAAGTTGTGCTAGCGTTAATCATGACTTAAGGATAAGTCAAAATTTAATGAGGTGGTCTATTCGACAATTCGTTAAGTAGGTGATATAATCAATGAGATGATTTGATATGATATTTTATCGAAGCATAACAAATTAAAATGTTAATACTTAAAACTTGAGGGTGATAACTGAGACGTAATTGATAGTTATTGGGGGTATTGAGTTACTTGTGATAAGTTCGTTAATTGATAACGTGATAATTGTGAACATGAGGGATATTGTTCAAATATGAAGGTATTTAATATTACTTTTATTATATTTGATAGTTTGATGATGTTGTAATATACGTATGATAAAATAGCTATTAATTGCTCTTGATAATTTGTGAATGTGATAATATGAGTGCAAGATAACCGATTAGATAATTAAATAGTAAATTGTTTAGATGGACTTGTGATAACAGAGTCTCAGTGAGTGAATGATTTGTGCTTCATCATGGGAATCAAAATATTTGTGGGTATGTGAATGAATTGAATCAACAAGTCTTGGTTCAATGTAATTGAATAATTAAATAATTGAGTCAAGTCGTAACTTGTTTCAAATAGAATAAAATACATAAACAAATAATAAATAACGTAAGTTTCTCGATATATTGGGTTTCCCATGAGCTTATTCATGATATTTTGTTGGCATATGAGTGTTACATGTCGTTTTAACCGACGAAACTAAATAACGAATGACAAATGTAAGTATGAGTAGTTGAAGCATCTCGTGTATTATCACGCGTGATAATGCTCCATCCAAATATCGTAAATATAATAATTGTGAAAATGAATAGTTGGCGTGTCCATGGCGTCCCATAGATTTTTCACCCGACCAGACATTTAAAAAGTAATAAATTAATAACAATAAAATGCAATGGAAAAAAATGTAATCGTTAACTGATTATGGTAAACACTAAAAAGGTAAAAACAAAACTTAGGAAATCTTAAAAGAAATTCCCGTCAACGAAAACAACCAACAAAAATTTAAAGGTAAATATATATCTTGGGAATGAGGCATTGCGTCGGATTTATAGTAATATTTTGAGAATGAGACACAGTCTCGGAGTAATAAAATAATTTGAGAGTGAATCATAGCTTCGGAGCTATGCGTGTGCATGACAAATAAAATAAACAATTAAATATGTACTTAATCTAGCAAGTAATTACGTAAGCTGTAAACAATCAAATAGAACACATCAGGTAAACAAATAAGCACGTATGGGGCTCCTAAGCATGTTACTAAGGCACCACTAACGACCTATCTTAAACCTTCGGCTCTGATACCAATCTTTCACACCCCAACCTACGGTGGAAATGTCAGGGCGTGAGCTGATTGTCACAGCTCAAAGGTTACTATCTTGCAACATTATAAGTTTCAATATCTATTTAATAATTTCAAATAAAACAATTACAGTTAAGTACAAAAGTATAACGAAATTACAACAATGATTAATTAAGTTTGTATCCTAAAAAGCATCTCTACGTGATCTTCATCTTGCTAAACAACAAAGCTGATAACCTGCAAATGCGTACAAAATATATGTTTGTCAACAACACATGTTGAGTGAGTAGATCACCAGTTTTGACACAAAAAAAAATGGTAATAATACATAATGATATAAGTGAATAAAAATAGGCAAAACTGTTATCTGTGAGTATAAACAATTAAACCATAGCACATATATAAACAATCAACTATAAAGAAAGGGCTAAACCGTTGCCATGCGAATGGGCATTGGTTACCAAAAATGAGGTGTCAGTGAAACCTTGCCAATGCGATCGGGCTCCGGCCACTACGACGGTCGTATGATCATACTATAATGAGATTATGTTGGACCTCTCCGAATGTGATTCAAGTAAGCAAGTAAGCAAGTAGCAAGTAACATGCAATCATTCAATTGATACACATCACAAAGATCACAGTTTGCGTTTGAGAAATAATAAAATAAAATAATAATTACAGAATGATAAATCCTTCGGGATATACCGTCAAGGATTCCTAGTTAGATAACAATAATATAAATTAATTATAAAAGATATACACGATTTGATGAGTTAAGATATCGGTGTAATTTGAGTTATGATTGGGATTAAGATGTTTGTTAATTGATTGATTAATCTCTACGGTCATTGTTATGAATAGTCTTAATAATTATAAATTTTCCAATACTTGCCCATGATATAATATTAATTACTTAAATAATTTAGATAATTAAGATATAAGATATGATTGTAATAATAAGATATAAATAAATAAATAATTAAATATATAAACTAAATAAAATAATTTAATTAAAATATACTTTTAATTATTTAAATAATTAAATATATAAGATATAAATAAATATCTTGTTTAAATCTTTTAACGAAAGTCTATTTGATAAGCTTATCATTAATATATATATATATAACAAGTTTATAAAGACGTTCAATGATGACGAATCATGAATCAAAGAGTCGGGTTTTAAATAAAAAGAATTAGATTTACTATTATTATTAAACTATACTTATAATACTTACATACATACATACATACATTTATATATGTATGTGTGTGTAAACGAGCTTTGACAAAAGACATAACTAAATGATGTCGGTCTTATTAAAATAATGTTTATTCAATAAATAATATTAATTAATATTGATTTAAAAACCAATTAACAATTAGATTAAATAATAAAATAAAATAAAACAATTAAAATGACCAAAACCGGCCAATGCCAGGCTCAAACCCAGGCAGGTGGCTGGCGCAAACCCACAACAAACCTGCACAACCAACTGGACCAGACTAACAATTGAGTTATGAATGAAAACAAAGTATTAAATACCTACTGATTTCATCCCCAAAAGTTGTTATAAACCCTAATTATCAAATCCGTTTATCCGGTTGATGATTGATGAATTAATGTTAGGGTTAATGATAAACGATGATTAACGATTATGTTACATATTATAATTACCTGGAACAAACGCGAATTGATGACGAATTGTGGATAGAACCCGTCGGCCAAGAACACGAACAAAAAACAACATAGGCAGGCTCGCATAGATCGATTAAGTATAGGGTTTATGCTCGCGATGATGTAAGGAACCTCCAGATCAGTTTAATTGTGTTATGATGTTCGTTTTAGGGTATAATGTTTGACGGGTTAGGACGGCTTCGTTATAATGGTTAATACATAAAATTTGATATTGTTTCCTAATTAATTGGTGTTAGTTAGGCCGCAATAGGCAATATTCACAAGTCCATGATTTTGATTTCCAAAAATACAACGAGAATTGAGGCGCAAGACATGGTCTGGGTAAACGATATGGGGTCAAAAACGGGTTCGGGTTAGATAAATGGGTGATCAATCTGGGTTATAATATCACATTTGCTATTTAGTCCATGAACTTTAAATATGGGTACAAACTGAGTTAAAAGCTTAAGTTTAGGGTAATTTGTGTATATAATTGAAAGTTATATTTAAAGATTAATTAAATAGAGTAAAAATAATAATAAAATAGTATTAGTTTTTTCGAAAACGAAAGTGGGTCGGGTATTGGTAATTAATAAGTTAAGCGAGAACCGAGTTGTTACAGGTGTCAATTAATTTAATTTTAGGGTTTAATACATATACCAATACGAACGTAATCGACGGCGACCAAATTTGTGTCACTTTGATTATAAGTTGTATTCGTTCCAATACTCTTTTGAGCGTTTACAAATATAGTATTTATTTAGTTCTAATGTTGTAACAAGCTTAACTGATACGAACTTAATGTTAATGTGTGTCTCGACGTTGCAACGGTGGGTTTGCTACTAGTTATATTATTATTATTACCTTCTTACTACTTTCGTATTTATTTATTTATTTATTTATTTATTATTATTATTATTATTAATTTAAACCAAGGATTTAACTTGGTGAGATCCAAGTTTGATACGCTTATCTCGGTGTATAAAAGAACCCGATTTTCGTTAGATCTAGATGATTATTTAAGCGAGCCAAACTTATCTAACGAGCATATAAATTAAAACATACCTCTATTCTATCTAGATCTTTAACGTTTTTCTTTCTTGTTTTTCTTGAAATGACTAGAGATTGTTCTTGGGAAATTCTTGTATTCAAGGTGTGTGTGTGTGTGTGTTTGAATGTGTATTTTCAAATGAATAGTGGATACGGTTTAAGAGTTTAAGATATATTTATATCTTAAGGCTATGAACCTTAAGCCCATTAGATTACTAACTCCATTTAAATTTTAAATCCATCTATTTTAAGCCTACCACCCATTATAATTTAGCCAAAAAATAAGTATCATAAAATAATAATACTTTATTATTGTTATTTATTATTGTTTGTGGGTGTCTCCAATGCAGGCGTCCTTATCTGCTCTATATTTTCTACGTGGCCGTCTTCGTATGAAACCTGGTATTATTCATCTTTCCACTTTTGTCGTTCTGCAGTGGTTGGTGTATCTACACGTAAGGGTGTTCGTCTACACCTGTTGTTCATTTGTTGAAAAGGCTTATGTTATATGGATTTGATTACCTCTCTGCTATTTGAGATATCGCCGCCACCGGTGACATGTGATTTTTTATGGCGGAGGAGGTCAACGTTTTTGATTGTTGCGGCTCCGATTCGTCTGATGCCGGGTTCTCTTTTGGAAATCCTAGGCGACGGCGATGCTTTGATTATTGCCGGGTTCTGTTTGGTTTTGTTGCAGCCATGATTCGGTTTTTCGCATTGTGACTTTCGTACCGTTTTGAGCTTCTAAACTGTAATGATTTTTTGGTCTTAAAATTGTTGAGCTTACTGTTGTTTATAAATTAGCTCCAAAAGTTATTTAAGTGCCTACAAGAGTTCTAAAAGTAATCAAAAAAAATGTCAGCTCTTTAAATAGTGGTTTTGAGTTTTCAAGTGAAAGTAAAAAATATTTGTCTTTTGAAAAGTTGTTGACTGTGAGTTGTGTTTGCTACATCGATGCAGCATTTGTTGAAATGCCTCGTCTTCAAAGTATGGGCGTGGCAATATATCATATGGTCTTGGATTGGGCAACTGAGATGTCTTGGTTGTCTAGATAACACCGCCTCATTACAAATCTAATGGCGTTCATTATAGTTGTGATGATATTTCGATCATAGGCATGGCAACTTATGTTGCAGCCATGGTGTAGAGCTGAACCTATTGTGATTCCGCCTCTTAGATTGGTTTATAGCTATGATGATATTTGGTATCTGGCGTATCAATATTTGTTGTAGTCAAGATACCGACCTGAGCCTCAAGTTTACATTTTAATTCGGTCATCATATTTGTTTGTGGTTGTCACTTGAATTATTAGAAGGGATTGACTTTGACTTCGATTGGGATTTAAGAAGTATAATGGTTATGTATGTGATTTTGTCTCTTTAGATTGATCTATGGCAATGATGATGTTCGGTTTTTGGTGTAACAATGTATGTTGCAGCCGTGATACCAACCTGAGCCTAATCCTAGATTCTTTTACCTAAGTCGCATTTTTTTGTACATTCTAAACGATTAGTGTTTAATTGGTTCATAATATTCGTTTATAGCTGTGATGATGATTGCTATTTTCCTTTGATTATTTTAAGTTCCATCGACGCATTTATAGTAGTTATTTGACTCGCCAAAAGACACTGTGATCGAATGTGCACGAATGTTGTAACCTAGATGATAAGCCGTAATAAATAGGTATTTCTATGATTCGTTTTTGCTTCAATTGTGAATATTTTTGCTTAGTTTTATTGATGTTTGTCATGATGGGTTTTATATGTGGATGAACAATGTGGAGAACCATTTTGGAAACCCTAGGTTGACGGTGATGATGTGACTGTTTCCGTTTTTTTTGGAACCTGAGCGGGCGGTGATGGTGGAGACCGATGGCTGTCGACCACCGGGAGTTTTTGTGTCGGACAGCGGATCTGCTGTTCGTAATCGAGTGTATCGTGCATTCTTTTAGGTAATAAACTACTTCGGGTTTGTTAAATATTTTCTAAGTGTTTTGACTGAGCTTTTATATACGTATCACGTCTTTGACTACGTGTGCAATCCGTATACGTGTATGTATTATATACATATACATTTAAACGAATGTGTATGTACATATGATTATTGTTTGTTTAAAATGCAAACCACAAGCTAGATGATGGTTAGTGTACCTCAGTCCAATTTTTTTTTATGGTCTGCACTCTGCTTTATAGTTTGGGTTAGCGAAGATGATTTTTTTTTTATCTTTTGTTCCAAGATTTCTTAAATCCTCATTGATTTAATGGTGGTTGTGATTATACCGTTTGTTCACGGGTGCGTATTTTGGCCGCCTGTTTGGCAGTTGGGCTGGCTTTACATCTACGCTATGATGATGCTCCGACATTTGGCGTGACAACCTATGTTGCAACCATAGTGGAGATATGCGCAATGAATAATTTGATTTACATTTTTTGTTACTTATTTTGGGTTCGATGTTATACATTTGTCATATATTTTTCCTTTTCATTTTTGTTTTGAGTAGAGCGGGTTGGTTTTTCTTTTACAATTGCTGAATCTTTATGGATTATATGATTTTTAGATGTTCCACAATTAGTTTTCCTTTGTCACAAACCCGGGGCAGTTTGTGATTCGGTTTTTTGTCGTCGGCTTTACGACGTACGTTGAGTTGGTTTCGTTGATAACGGCTATGATGATCATGTATCTGAGCCTATTATGCTTCATTTTCTTATTCGCTTAAAGGTTAACTTTGACTTTTTTTACTGGTACTAGGAAGACCTGAATGAAGTTTGGTTGCTAATGGCTTTTGTGACTCAGTCTGCTTATGTTGTTTGTACGTTGTGTTTCGCTATGATGACACTCCGTTATTTGATATTGTAACCATATCGGAGACGTTGATTTGTTTTAATTCATTTGTGCTATGATGCTTTGAAACCAAACTTTGAATTAGTTTGTCAAATTTTTTAAGCTGTGATGATCACTATCGAGAAGGTTTGCTTGACTCTCGATCACCATGATCTGAGCTTCGTTTTTGGTATCACAACCCCCCGCGTTGCGGGGGGTCGAAATCCTAGTTTATTATAATTTTCGGATGTTACATAGTTTCTCCAAAGTTACACATCACACAAAATCAACAAAACAAATATAATTCAGTTACCGGAATGAATCACACAAAATCAACAAGACAAATATAATTCAGTTACCAGAATGAATATGGCTAGAAATGGCAATGGGTAATCACTACAAATTTTGTAGAAGAAAAATGCAGCTTTATAATGCTTTAATGTCCAACCATACAATAATATAGGGGTGTGCAAATTAATCCTCATAATTGTTAACCGAACCATAACCGAGCCGATTTAACCGATAACTGACATAACCGGTGGGTCGGTTTAAAGAACTTTTGAAAAACCGTCAAATACGGGTCTGTTTTGGTTAAAGATAATTTCAAATCCGTTATAACCGAACCGCCCCATGTACAAGATTCTCAACTTTATGGAGTATAATTAGAACACGTTGTTGATAATTTGGAGATTTTAAAGAAGGTAATAAACTAATAATGCTCTCATTTTTTTTACTATATGATTTAATTTTACTAAAATGTTATCCATATATTTATCTATCGCTTGTTTGAGTATATATTATTAATATTATGGATTATATATTTTGTTGAACTATATGTCATGTCAATTTTAATTTTTTATTTTTGGTAATATTTAGTACCAAAGTTTTAGGCTCAATTACATTGTTTTGGTCATGGTTAACCGACCCATAACCGACTCGCAATAACCTTCAAAACCGATTAACCGAAACCACCATGATGGATCTTTACGGTTATGGTTATCGATTAACCGACATATTGATTATGGTTATGTGTTTGATCTAAACCCGCCCCAAACCGACCCAATGACCCATAAACCCACACAAACATATAATAACCACATTTGACATTTCAGTTCCCCAATTGAGAAATAATTTGGTTTGAACAAATAAATAAATAATTGATAAAAAAGATTGTATACTTACTACCAATTAATAACAAAGCCTATGCTAACATATAAGAGTTAAAGGACCTCATAATCAGTGAAGTGTAAATTACAAATGAAGTGAATGGTCATGAACTGACAATGAAACATCAACGCTGACATATAACATTATTAAAATAGCATCATGCTAAGGAAGACTATAAACAGGAGGTGAAACTCTATAAAATAATATACTTGGAACCATCAAAATTTATTAATTAAAAGAGTTATTAATTAATCGATAAATTAATAATTATTAATTTATATATGGATATTCGTGTAAATACAATTGCGAACTGCTTTCATCATTGTAAACTTTGATCAACAGATAATATAATTTTTGAGAACTCAGATGAAGATGGTGAAAGCACTCAAGAACTCCATAATTTGATCGAAGAGTTGGGTTATCGCAATGCAATGGATGTCGAAGATGTTCTGACTCAACCAGAAGAAAATGTAGCTGCACAGTTGTTGACTGATGAAGAAATTATTGAAAGCGTTATTGGAATTAATAAAGATGATATCGATGAAGAAGATGATGAAAGTTCTACAATGAAGCCCCTTTTGCGAAACGAAGCTATTAAAGCGGCAATCACATTGAACAATTTCTTGTTGAGCTATGAGTAAACAACACCAGAAGTTATTACCATGCTAAGGAAAATTAGAGACGAGATTCAAGGGGAAATTGATTTCAACAAAAAAACAAAAGACAACTGAGTCATTTTTCAAAAAACTTTCATAAATCATTCATATAACATGCTATATATAAGGAATTATTAATTTATATTTTATATGAGGTCTAAAGAAATTATCAAAAATGTATTATCTTATAATTTTAACGAATTATTAATTTAGCACCCTATCATCGAGTCGGGACCGACAAAAAATATTATTTTAGAGAGTTTATTAAATAATCGAGTTTCTACTGTACTTTATTATTGAAGGGCGAATATTTTTTTTTTGTCTGAGAAACTTGAATTGTTGAACCCAAGACCTCCCCATTTTAAACCTAAGTGTTTAAAGACTTTGCCTTTGTCAATGGATCAACACCCTGTTGATATAAAAGTTTATGGTAAATGGTGAGGTGTGAAGAACATTGACGTGTCTTATTTTAATAGGCATAGTAAATTGATGTAACAATTGATACAACTGATTAAAGGAAGTACATAAGACATACCTAACACATCAAAGCCGTGAAGCAACCTCTGGCAGAATCACAAAAGTAAGACCAACAACTACTAAAACATGTTACAAAAAGAAAACACTATGCACAACAATAAAATTGGAAGGAAAAAAAGTAGAAATTTTTATATATTTATTTTAAAATATTATTGGTCTATGATTTAGTCATATACAACAGTCAACAGGCAAGTATGATGTATGATCACCACAAATATGAATCCCCTTTAAAAAAAAAACTTAAAACTAAATTCTAGGATTTACTCAAAACAACACGTTGCAAAGGAGTTTTTAACTCATATTTTTTATTGAAATTACCTTAGCACCCTTTGATAGATGAATACAAAAAAAAAAAACAAAATCCTAAATTTGCAAGTTCAATATTTTAATTTGGAGAGCCGTGCCATCCTAAAGTATCGGTTAATAATCCCTTTGTTTCCGGTAGATGAGCCATACCCGGTTTGCCGCAAGGTTTGTTTGGATTCTTTTGGCGAACATGCAGTTCATTGTAAAGAGTTGCCTGGGTTTTAAGTACAGACATGATTTGGTGAGGGATGTATGCGATGTTCTTAAACGAGCCGGAATTTCGGCTAAAAAGGAAGCCCCCGTAAACTTTCTTACAGATCCTCAAAAAGGAAGATCTACATTACGACCAACCGATATTCTGGTTTTTGGGTAGGTAGGGTGGAAAACACGCTTGTGTCGACCTCACAGGAGTGTCCCCTCTTGTTGGGCTTAGGGACAATGGGTTTATAGCAGGCCAGACAACATTGAAGGAGGCATCGGGCAAGGTTGCTAAACACGAGAGAGCTTGTTTGGAGAATCAACACGTGTTTGTCCCATTTGCCTTTGACACTTTTGGTTTCTTTGCTCCGGATGCCATGGACCTGTTGAATAGGGTTCAGAAAGTTGTGCATAGTAACTTATCGGGCCATAAGAACCGAAACTTTGTTTTTAGTAGGATTGAGTTTGCTATCCAAAAAGGGGGTTGCAGTGCAGCTTGTTACCCTCTTACCTGTCACTTCATTGTAAATCGTTTGGATGTTTATATGATTATAGAAAATTTCATGACTACCAATAATAACATATTTAAAGCTGATTTAGAGATCTGATTTGCCTTCTGGTCGGAAAAGAGACTCCACCCGCCAAGGTGAAATCTTCACCCGAATTTGAATCACATCATAGCCTGATGTCGCAAATCGCCTTGTTAGACTACGCTCTCTGCATAATATCAATATAGTTGACAAGGTATAATACAACTCTCATATTTCAATTCATATATAAACATAAAATAGTGACTAACCTTTCGAGGCATCATTTCAAGATTAGAGCCAAGTGGACTATAAAGGTCTCGCGTAGGTGGATGTGTGGAGCGTGTATGGAGTCACACGCTCTCCGTCGGAGGTGCCATCATGATGACGGGTCGGTCTGGTACAAGTGTGTCACAGGAGATGTGGAGGAATATATAGTGGGGATTGCGAAGCCACATGTTAGGAGGGAAGTTGTCGCGGTGGGAAGGGTGGAGGTGGATGTAGCTCTCCTTGAGTGTGTCTTCACTCTTCCTATTACGACTGTTAAAAACATTCCTCATAGTTGTCGTATGGCTTTTCCCAAGCCTTAGTGGGTGCTCTGGGTAAGGTGGCGGCTATGCCAGAGTCTGTTGAGGCGTGGGTGAAACTGTTGTTGTTACCACGTTGCACCTTACGAGTTTTCAGACCTTCTAATCGTCAGCAACGCAGGTCTGGCAATAGAAAGTTTGAGCAATGCCGAATTATTCAACGGTCGCTATCCGCTTGGGGTGACCGTGAGGGTTTCTTTGAGCTCCTTATATCGCTTTTTAACCAACCCCTAGGAGATGCCCCGGGTGGTGATACGTTTGTACCCGAGTCTGACAACGCCGGGTTGGGCGCCAATGTTAAACAATGTTTGCGAAAAGTTGCGGACGGGCATTTCACTGCTGCGGTCAAGGTATTATGCTCTTCAGGGGTTGCACCTTTCGGTAAGGATACTTTGAACGCTTTGTTGTCTAAGCATCCCATCATGGCACCTCCGATTATGCCTGCTTCCTTGCTTTCTGAGTCTCCCCTTGTCGTGGACGTTGATAGTGTGCTTGGGTGCATTAAGTCTTTCCCTAAAGGGACTTCGTGTGGGCGGGACGGTTTGCGAGCCCAACACATTTTAGATGCGTTGTGCGGAGAGGGGTCTCCGATTGCGGATGGTTTGCTCAAGGCTATCTCTGTGGTGGTTAATTTATTTTTGGGGGGAAGGTGTCCTAAGGTGTTGGCAGAGTTTGTTGCGTCTGCCCCACTTACGCCGTTGCTTAAACCGGACAATGGGATTAGACCTATTGCCGTTGGGGCCATTTGGAGGCGGTTGGTCTCTAAGGTGGCTATGAGGGGTGTCGGGAAGGAGATGGTTAAATACCTCAGTGACTTTCAATTTGGGGTGGGAGTCCCCAGTGGGGCAGAGGCCGTGCTTCATAGCGCGAACAGGTTTCTAAATCAGTTTCATTCGGATGGGTCATTGGCTATGCTTACTGTTGATTTCTCCAATGCCTTCAACTTAGTAGATAGGACGACCCTTCTACATGAGGTTCGGAGTCGATGTCCTTCCATTTCTCTTTGGGTGGATTTTTTATATGGGCAGTCGGCTAGGTTATATGTGGGTAATACTTTCATTAAATCCACCACTGGGGTTCAACAGGGGGACCCTCTTGGGCCTCTCCTTTTTGCCTTAGCTTTGCACCCACTTGTTCACCAAATCAGAGATCGGTGCAAGCTTCTCTTTCATGCTTGGTACTTGGATGATGGCACGATTATCGGGGATACTAGAGAGGTAGCCAAAGCATTAGATATTATCAGGTCTGAGGGGCCTCGTTTGGGTCTTGAATTAAACGTTAAGAAAACAGAGTTATTTTGGCCAACATGCAATGGGGTGAAGGCACAGGAGGGGTTGTTCCCTTGCGGGATTGGAATGCCGGTGCTTGGCGTGAAACTCCTTGGTGGTGCTGTAAGCCAGGATGCGGGGTTTATCAGCAGTTTGGCTATGAAAAGGGCATCTAGCGCTGTGGAACTGATGAGCTGTCTCCCAAGACTTCGGGATCCTCATGATGATGTTCATTTCACCCATAGAACTCATGATGATACTTGGATATCATCAACATAGACTTGTAAAAGCAACAAATCTGACCCCTTTCTTTTGTAGAAGAGTGTCTTGTCAATGGCTCCCCTTGTGAAACCATTTTCAAGTAGATGAGTAGATAGCTCATCATACCATGCTCTAGGAGCCTGATGTAGTCTATAGAGGGCTTTGTTTAACTTGTACACCCTGTTTGGATACATGGGATCCTCAAAACCTGGTGGCTGAGCTACATACACCTTTTCATCAATCTTTCCATTTAGGAATGCAGATTTAACATCAAGCTGGAATACTTTAATGTTCTTTGAGGCAGCATATGCAAGGAAAATTCTTATGGCTTCCAGTCTTGCAACTGGTGCAAACACTTCCTCAAAGTCTATCCCTTCTTCTTGAAGACATCCCAGTGCTACAAGTCTAGCTTTGTTTTTAATCACTAAACCCCTTTCATCCCTTTTGTTTCTGAAAACCCACTTGGTTCCAATTGCATATCTGTCATATGGCTTGTCTACAAGATCCCACACATGTAGATCTCTAAACTGTGCCAATTCCTCTTGCATTGCCTCTACCCAACTATTGTCTTTTAAAGCTTGAACAATGTTCTTTGGTTCTATTTGATATAGAAAGCAAGAGTACAGATAGATGTTTGTAATCTCAGAATGACTCCTTGTAACTCTTTCATGCAAGTCACCAATGATACTTTCAGCAGGATGATTCTTTTCAACAGTAGGAGTTTGTATTTTCATATTTGTAGACAAATTTGTGTCAAGATTTGTTTCATTGAGTTCAGGTTCTTCAATGATCAAATAAGCTTCTGCATCATGAAACTCTGGCGCTTCCTCATTGTTTTGTCCTGAAGTAGATGCACCATTGTTTCCCAGATTCAAATTTTAAAATAAGTCTTGAAATCTTTCTGTGGTGACAGCTTCTTCATTTGATTGGTTGCTTGTGTCACTCTCATTCTGAACTTGATCATTCTGTACATTAAGACTGTCTTGATTGTTCACAGCCTGATCCTGTTCAATGACCTTGCTTGAGGAGCTTATCACGAAAGTGTATTCCTTTTCTTTTCTAGCAACCTTTTTCCACAATTCTTCTAAGTCCAATTCTTTCTTCTTATTCTCTTCAAGTACACTGGTCTTGTAGAATGAATCATCAAAGTCTTCAGAATAAATCTTGAATGACTTTATTAATTTCTCATGATCACACAACCATTCTGCACCACTGACTGTGTTAAACTGATTCTCATTAAAAATGATGTCAGAAGACTCTTTCACACTCATGTGATCTTTCACATATACTCTGTATGCCTTTGAGTGAGTAGAATATCCAACAAATAAATAATCTAGTGACTTAGTTTGAAACTTGTTCAAATAATCTCTAGTGTTCAAAAGAAAACATTTGCAACCAAAGGGCTTGAAAAACTTGATGTAAGGCTTTCTATTATTGAAAATTTCATATGGAGTCTTGTTATGCCTTTTGTTTACAAGCACCCTGTTTTGAACATAACATGCTGTATTGATTGCTTCAGCCCAAAAAGTGATAGGCAAATTTGCATCTGCCAACATGGTTCTGGCAGCTTCTATCAAAGTTCTGTTTCTTCTTTCTGTCACTCCATTTTGTTCAGGAGTTCCAGGAGCTGAAAATTGTTGAAATATCCCTTTCTGTGTACAAAATTCTTCCATAACTCCATTTTTGAACTCTGTACCATTGTCACTTCTCATCATCTTGACTTTCTTTTTCAGCTTGTTCTCAATCATTGTGACACAACCTTTAACCAACTCAGCAGTCTCATCTTTGGTACTTAGGAAATAAACTCAAGTATATCTTCAATAGTCATCAATGATCACCAGACAGTATCTCTTCTTTCCAATACTTGGCACACTCACAGGACCAAAAAGATCCATGTGAAATAACTCAAGTGGTTGATCAATTGAATTGATGAGCTTTGTCTTATGAGTAGACTTGTGTTGTTTTCCCTTTTTACATGAGTCACAATGATCATCTAACTTGAATTCTCTTGTAGGTAATCCAATCACATGCTCACCTTTGACCAGTCTATTCATGTTCTTCAAGTTTACATGACACAGTTTCCTATGCCACAATTTAGATTCATTTTCAGTGGCTTTGGAAACAAAAAATGCACCTCCTCTTGAAATGGCTTCTTTCATATTCAACTCATACAAGTTTCCATTTCTTGGTGCCATCATCATAATCATTTCAGGTGGAATTACAAACTCAGGTTTTAAAATGAAACAGTGTGAATCATCAAAACTGACTTTGTAACCCTTATCACACATTTGTGATATGCTCAGCAGATTGTACTGAAGACCTTCAACATGAAATACATTATCAAATGAGACTTTCCCATTTGTTAAGATTCCTTTTCCAACAATCTTTCCACCATTCTCATCACTCCCAAAAGCTAATGGACCCTCATACTTCTCTTCATAATTGACAAGAGATCTCTTGTCACAAGTCATGTGCCTAGAAAAACCACTATCCATATACCATATGTCATTTAGAGGAGTGGACTGTTCCTGCACATACAAAGAAAATTTGATTAGTTAAGTGATGAAGTGCAAGCCTTATCAACTTGCAGTTCATCAGATTCAGTTTCAGACACAGCTTGGGAAGTGAGTGTTGTTTGTTTAGGATCTTCATGAGCCAATTCCAAGTTGTCTGAATGATCAGTTTCATAACCACACTCTCTTGGATTTTGACAAGTGAGGTTGGGCAATGGTATTCATCTGAGTCAGTGACATACTCCTTTATCACATAGTCATTCTTCTCAGAGTAGTCTCTCACATCAGCAACTTGCTCAACCTTACTCTCAGTCTTAGGTTTCCATAGGAAACCATGTGGTTCATATCCATGTCTTAATAGAAGTTTCTCATCACCAGTGAGTTCTGTTGGTTTATTTCTGGTATGTGCATCTTTTCTTCTTGTCTTCTCACTGCTTGATGATCCTTGAGAGCTATCAGATTTGACTGATTGAGTATCTTGCTTTATTTTCACAGATTGATAGTTCTTTTTGGTCAATTTCTCATTCTTCTTAGGAGATTTACTTCTTCTTGCTAGTTCAGCCACTTTCTTTTCAATCCTTGTCTCCTTTTCAGATTTCTTCTCTTCTTTGTTCATGGTTTCATTTCCACATACCTTTCCTTTTCCCAGATATTCATCATACTTCTTTTTGTACAGGACAAAATCTTGCCCATACTTTGTTCCATTTGGTACATGAAATGGTTTGAATTTGAATCTTTCATTACATGAATCTGTGTGGTGTCCATATTCATCACACCTTTTGCACCAAACCTTGCCTTTGAATATTTCATGTTCTTTCGGTTTCTTGTATCTTTCACTTGGCTTAGGTGTCTTGACTCCTAGAGTCTTCTGATTCTTTAAACCATCAAAATCAATTGAAAAAGGAACAAATTCCTCAATCTTGATGTCTTGTCTTTCAAGTTTGCTTTTGACAAAGACAATCTTCTCCATAATCATAGATTCTTCATCATTGCTTTCTCTAACCCTTGACTGTCTTTTCTCATACTCTTCCATAGTTTCCACTTCTCCAACATCCAACACCTCATGACTAGAAAAGATTGGATAAACTGGAATAAAATTTTCTGTATCAACTTTTTCAGTCACCATCTTCCTTTTGTTGTTCTGCTTTATCTTACCCAATACAGCCTTTCTTGGTGGTCTGACTGCATTGTAGTTTATCTTCCTCCTTCCACAAATATCAAAAGAAACATGTTCTCTTTTCATTTTATCATTTTGTTTCTTCAATCTTGGTGGGACTGGTGGATACTTTGGAAGTTTATCAACAGATTCAGGTTTCTTATATTTTCTTCCTCTTTCAGCAGCTTTGATTTCCTTTTCAGTAATTTCATCACTCAAATCACTCAAATCATCTTGATCCAACTCAACTGAATCAAAGTCATCCTCAGAGACTTGAACTCCAATTGACTTATCCTCTTTTACTTCTTTCTTAATCACAAACTCTCCTTCTTCATTCACTTCTACCTTTTTGTACAAATCAACAAATTCTTCCTTGTCTTGAAAAACATCTTTGAATTGTTGCAAGTATGCATCTCTTTTCTCTTTGTCAACTTTTGGCATAAAGTTGTTGTTGAATGGAGGTGGAACTGTTTTGTATTTGTCTTGTTCTTTCACCTGGTTCAGTATACCACATATGTTGCCTGTTGAGACCAAATTCTTCAGAAATTCAGTTTCAACCTTCAGTCTTGTGTTTTGCACCTTTTCTTCAACCAACATCATTTTTAATCCATCAATCTCAGTGGTATATCTAGTTTGAGTTCTGTAAATGATCATGCAATCATCTTCAAGGCTTTTAATCTTTTCATCACTTATCATCTCACTTGCCTCATACTCATTGATGATACTTTGTTTTCTAAAACGCTCACTTTCCAGCTTGCATACTTTTGTTTTCAATTCAATGATAAGTTCATTTAAATCAACTGTAGGAGCAGAGTGTACCTGAGATGATGATCCCTTTTCTTTCTCAATTATGGCCATGAATGCCACATTTGCTTTCCTGATATCATCTGCAATGTCCTCTTCATGATTGCTCCAATCAAAATTTCCTTCATACTGTGTAGTCACTGCCACATTTCCTTGATTTCTGATCGATTTTGATTTGCTGGAACAGTGTTATTTGGAACATTTTGATTTGCTTGAATATTTTGATTGTTATTCATTTTAAAACCTTGAGTCTATTGCATACTTTGTTGTTGATTATTCATTTGAGGCTGAAAGTTGTTGAAGTTGGGGTTGTAATTGTTGTTGGGATTGAAGTTGTTGTTGTTGAAGTTGTTCATTTGACTGTTCTTGTTGTTGAATCTTGGCTAATTTTGTTGGTAATGCTGCTGACCTCTTGGTTGATTTTGTTGATATTGATGCTGACCTCCTGGTTGTTGATTCTGGAATTGATTCATTTGAAAATTTCTTGGTTGATTGCATTCTCTTGCAAAAATGACCAGGTTGCTGACAATTGTAGCATATTGCTTTTGACTTGTCAAATCCAATCCTGTCATTAGGACCAGAAACCAGAGACCTACCAGTTCTGTTATACAGCCTTTTACTTCTCAAACCCAACATGGCAGCTTGCCATTTCAAATCCATGTCTTCCAAGTCATCTGCATCAATTTGTTCTAAATCATCTTGTACCACACTTGTGTGAATTATATTCTTTGCAACAAATGCATTATATGACTCAGTAAAGATAGACAACAAAGCTTGTGTTTCATTGCTTTGACCGTTTCCTGTGCCAGTATTAGGAACATTTCCACTTGGCTTGGAGGCAGAATCAGTATCATCAATCAGTTGCACATTGAACCTCTGCTGATTTCCCTGATTACTTGTGCTACCTCCAATGAAAGATTTTGGAGTAACAACATTATGTTCAGCTGGTTCTTCAATGATGGGAATTTGCTGTTGATTCTTGGTAGACAGATTTCCCATGGGTGCAATCAATGCATTTGAAACATTGAAGCAGGGTTTATCTTCCTTAATCATCTCATTCTCCATCATTTCAAGTTCTGCAGCCTGAAGAAAGCATACCACATCATCCAATTTCAATTCATTGAAATTTTGCTTCTGAAGGATGAACTTGTAAGCAGTATACCATTCTTTTGGTATTGAGTTCAGTAACTTTGTATTCAAATCAAATTCAGTCATTACATAATCAGTTGTCCTCAACTCATTCACAATACTTAGAAAACGTTCTAGTATTGATTTCAACCTTTCTCCATCCCTATACTTGAACCTTTCCAACTGTTGCTTCAATCTTTGCTTCTTTATGTTCTTTAGTTCAGTATTCCCTTCATACATCTCAAGGATAGCATCATACATTTGTTTGGCAGTTGTGTGATGAGCCACCTTGGTCAGAATCTCCCAAGACAAACCTAGCTTAATCATGGCTAAGGCTTTGTCATCCACCTTTCTCATTTTTTCTATTACAGCAGCAGTTGCAGTAGCATTTGCACCTTCTTCAACAGCAGTTTGTGGACCATTCTTGATGGAGTTCCACATATCAATATCATTGTAGCATACGACTGCTTCAAAGAGTACTTTCCATTTGATAAAGTTTTCCTGTCCATACAACCTTGGTATCTTGTTAGTAGACACCTCTTGTTCCTCATATCCAGACATTTTGAAAAATTAAAAATCAGTTTCCTTAAAAAAAAATTCAAAATAATCAAATCTGAAAACAGAATGCTCAGATCTGATGTGTCTGATGTGATTAGAACAAGATTTAGATATAAAGATTAGAACTTTAATTGAAATAAGGAAGAGAAAACACCAGTTGATTGTAGATCTGGAAGAAAAATGAAAAACAGGGCTGCTGACGTCACAAATCAATCGAATAGTGGTCTGCTTACGTCATTCTTCTTCAAATCTTCAATCAGCAACAATCTTTCTAAAATAGCAGTAACAAGCTTTGATACCACTTGTCGGGTCCCTTTCGATTTCACCTGGATCTTAATTAATCATGCCATAACTCACACAGATTGATGTGTCAACAAGAGAGTTAATGACGGGTTGCTATATTTAGAAAGATATCCGTTTGTTAAAGGCGGAATCAATAACAAACATACGGTTGCAATGAATAATCAAAGGTGAAAGCACACTTAAGATTCACTCAAAAGATTTCCATTTATATAATATTAATCATACAAAAGGATAATCGATTTAGGGTTTTCTAGGAATCCTAAGACAGTCGTCACACAATATTCTCTCAATTAATTGTATCGGTCTTATCCATATTGTGCTCTGTCTGTGCCCCTTTTTGGCGGCGTGCCCTAAATATTCTATTTATAGGCCTGCCAACCAAGGACAGCTGTCATTCCTTCTAGAAACCCCCAAATACAATCATACATACTCAGATTACATATTCAAAATAAACTAAGTGTAAAACAAGTCTTCCGGGTAGGCTTTTCATTAATCTTCAGTCTCCGAGTACGCAGTGTACTCGGCCTTCCTTCAGACTTGGTAAACATAGAAGTGTACTCGGGAACAGTTTCCGAGTAGACTTTACTTAAAGAATATTTACCAAGTAAAATACTCACCGAGTAGACTTCAGTCTTCTTGAATTTATCAGACTTTGCCCGACAACTCCTTACGAGCAACCATGTTCTTCGATGGTCCATTTCAACTCTTTGTCATAGTATAACTTATTAGCAAAGTGTACTCGGGAGTACTGTTCCTTGCTTGAGTTGAACCTTGCCCGATGATACTTAGAGATATATTCCATTTATTCATCAAGCTTGCTCGGACCATAATTATTAAAGAATACCTTGCCCGATCTTCCAATTTCTTGGCTTCTTGGACTTGGTTGACCAAACCTTACTCGGAAGAGTAAAATACTTGGTCTTGAAGAACAAACCTGCTTGACAAAGTGAACCTTGCTCGGAGTTACCAAATCGGTGATCCTTAATCGGGCATGCACTAATTAGTATACCTTGCTCGGATAACCACTTAAGAAGACTATTTGAAGTAAACCTTGCCCGGTAGGCAAAATATCGTACTCGGCTAAGTAAAAGCTTGCTCGGATCCCAAGGTGTGCCCGGATTCAATACTTAGGAGGTTGAGAAGATTCCAATCTTCCATATTCTTCGTTTAGGTCCAATCTCCTCATTTGGGTCAAACTCTTGACCCAACATTTAGCGTTTGCGTTGGTGAGTTCACAAGTCTATATAAATAAAACGTTTGCGTTTTAGCATTACCAGATAGTGTTAAGTCAATTATATATCAATAGGTAGCTAACCTATCAAGCATGCATTACTAAGTGTTCGACACCGAAGCTGACTGTTTATCAATTGCCTTGCCACCATGTCAACCACGACCATGGTAATGTGTTAGCCAAGATTACACCCACTCAACCTACAGTCGAGTTTAGAGTTGGGTGGGGTTTGTCAAACCCAGTAGTACTACTCAACAGTGACTCGCTATTATCCAAATATTAATCAGTTCGATGTTAAGAAGGACTTTAGTTGGTATGTTTGCCACTTAGCCTTACAAGTGATATATAAAAGTAACAAAATCTAAATCGTTGGAGTATGTTATCTCCCCCTAATAAAAGCGTTTTAAAAGAGTAAAAGGGGCTGTGAAACTCACTGTTGGCAAAGATAACAAAAAGGATCCGAGAGAGATGTGCATCACAGAAAATCCTCACTAGTGCTCTAAAACAAAAATGAGATTTTCTAAGTATATATACTACGAGTGAGTCCCTAGACTCGACACATAAAACTTATGCATGAGATACGTTTCGTGTTTCGTTTGTGAAATAAGTGCGACTCGACAAACACGTTGGTGATAAGCTACAAGCGTGAACAAATATTGTGTCAAGTGTTACTATTGGACATTACAAGTAAACTAACTCCCACAAGGGTAATTAAGTCATACACATAGCAAACATCGATCAACTATACACTTTTCATTTTAACTTAAGTAATTTAGTAGCTAATTTATCCAGACCGATTTTCACTCGACAAGATTACTCTATTTAATAAATCAATACACGTCTAATAAATCACCAAATATCATCACAGAAGCAAACTTTATATTTTATAAAAAGTTCAAAAATCAACCTCAATATGATTAAAACCTCCTATTAAAGTAAAACGACGATTCATTGTTAGAAACATTTGTGTCCACGGATCGATACTTGGTTCTTACCAATACTATTCTACATATACGATAGGTACACTTGCCTATTTTGTGTGTGTGTAGTCTTAGTAGAAATCACTTTTATAAATTTAAAACACGATCTTGTGCAAAAGCTAAATAATCAATCCTTTCATAATTTTACAAGCACGCGCAGCGCACATCAAAGTTTTTGGCGCCGTGTAAGGCCCCGTTACCGGTTGCCCTACTTTCGTGTTGGATTTACTCATAAACGCAGTTTTAAATATCAGAGTTAATTAAAACATTCGCGGAACATTAAAAACATTCAAACCATTACATTCCATAACCATAATTCTGGTCTTATCGAGCATTCATAGTCATTTAAAAACAAAACATAGTCTTTTTAAATAAAACATCATAGCAAAATCTTCAGATGCCAGCTTCGTCCAACTCTGCCATGTGTCCTCCTCAAGCTACCTGCCTCATTCTACTCACCTGCGTGCATACTAAAAGTCAGCTACGCTGAGTGAGTTCTAGTTAATCACATAATCATACAATACCTTCTTACATTTCATACTTAACCTCTTAACTTTCTTTCATACACACATAAGTGCATATACTTTCATTCTTACTTTCATACTTTCTATACATACATAATCATACGTTTTAAAGAGCCTTTCGCCCTATAACCTCACAGATATTATAAGGGTCTGGTCCCTAACATCACAGATATTATAAGGGTCTGGTCCCTAACATCACAGATATTATAAGGGTCTGGTCCCTAACATCACATATATTATAAGGGTCTGGTCCCTAACATCACAGATATTATAAGGGTCTGGTCCCTAACATCACAGATATTATAAGGGTCTGGTCTTTTTGTTTCGTGTAACTGCACCATACCTGTTCATACATGCTTTCCTTGACAATACGTGTAATCTCCGAAGAGCGTTCACGTACCATCATCATAACATACATACATTATGCATACATCATATATTCATACACACATCATATCTCTCATCATACTTATCAATCATGTCTTAACTACCACCTGACGGTTCATGCAATATCCGAAGATCGTTCACGCACCGTCAAGCAATCATCATACGTAAATCATACAAGGCATACACTTATCACTTAAGATAAGTGTATTCACTATCACATCGAGTATGCACACAGCCCCAAAAACATAACAAGAAAGTGGGGCTAGAAACTCACCTCAAGGCGGTTGCGTTCACCGTTTACGGTTATCCCCTTCTTTAGCTGTGTGCGACTAACTGTATAATAACTATACGTATCAATAACTATCACTACACATATCATCTTTCTAGTTTAATTATTACCCTCAACGAACGGGGGTCCGGGGGCAGCGCCCCTGGAAGCGGGGTTCTAGGGGCGGCAGCCCCTAGCGGGGTCCAAGGGGCAGAGCCCCTGGCTGGGGTTAAGTTGCCAGGTCAGCTTGGAAAAATTTTATTTTCATTAACTGTCTTAACACATTTTCCATTAGCATTTTGAATCATTGAATAATATGCTACTTAAAAGTTCAAGGGCTTATTTGTAATTTAATCATTCTTTTCTAAGTCCAGGGACCATTCTGTCATTCTGTTAAACTTCTAGTTCGTTACTTATCCTTAACGAACTGACTTGCCATGACGAACTGGTTCTTGTAACGAATTGGAACCTTTAACGAACTGGTTACTTACACGAATTGGACTTTTAACGAACTGGACTCTTAGCGAATCAGTCCATGTAGCGAACCAGTCCAAGTAGCGAATTGGACCTTCTAATTTGTTATCTCCTTTAACGAACTGGTCATAACGAATCAAGGGTAATTCGTTACCCTTTTCCCTTAACGAATCAGAGACGAATTATAGGCGAACTAGGGCTAGTTCGCTGTGCCCCCTTATGCGAATCGACTAACGAATCACCCTCAGTTCGTTAAGTCCCCATAGCGAATCACCCTCAGTTCGTTAAGTCCCCATATCGAACTAGGGTTAGGTCAGGAATGTCAGAACATTCCCTGACATTCCCCTTAACCTCGTACCACTATTCCGGCGCCGCCAAGCCGCCGGAAAACCGCGAACACGTCGGAAAAATGAGTTCTAACTCGTTTTTCACCGTTTTTCGTCCCGTTCGATCCAGATCTGAGCTAGGGTGACCCCTAAGCTCATCATAGGTTCGGTTTATACCCGATTCCACCCGGATCTCGTGACTTAAACGGTTTAAAGGTGTCGGCTCGTCGTTTCATGATTATATCTAACGGATTTAAGCTCCTACAACAAAATACTATCATACCTTGGGTCGGGATCCGTTTCTTCTTCTATATTTCGGCTAGAGTGAGAGAGAATCTTATGTGTGTGTTTTGGATGGTGTAAGGGATATGTGTAAATGAATTAAATGGAGGATTAAGGGTATATATATTTTTGATCATGGGCTTAAGCCCATGGTCTTTCCTTCATTCCTCCGTAACCAAAGTCCATAACCCATATCCATTTACCCAACACAAGTCCATCTCGTATTCTATTCAACTAAACCGCTAACGACCCGCTATAAAATAAACGAACTTTATTTTATTAATATAACCGAAAGTAGGATGTTACACGCCGTTGCCGGGGGCACGGTACGTTAAGTTTTAATTTAATCATTGTTTATAATTGTAATTTTTTTTAATTTTTATTCCATTTACTTTTTACTAACTATTAAACTATATAATTTTACGGCTAGCCTAATTTTAACCTTTATTTACCTAACCTTTACTTTAGCTTAATTAACTTAGACCTTAGTATAGTTTTCAGAATAGCTTAGCCTAACTCGTAGTTTAACTAACCTTTAGTTTAGTTTAAATTTGATTTAACCCCATGTATGTCCTCTACATTCGGACCTGAGCTTGTTTCTCTAATTTCTGAACCAGAACGATTCTTTCGTCGAAAAACGCGTAAACGGACTGCAGAAACTGCCGAAACAATCAAAGACGAGTCAGTAGACGCCACCACATTATGAGAAAATCAAACTGAGGAAATGATGACGACCCAAAACAATGACCCGAACATGAGCCAATATGCCAAGCCAACTCTCGAAGGTTACGGCAATGGAGTGGCTCCACCCAACATCACCGAACATTTCGTAATCAAATCAAGCACCATTAACATGGTAGAAAATTCAGTTCAATTTCATGGTCTCCTCTACGAAGACCCTCTTTCTCATATATCTCGATTCCTACGAATCTGCGAAACCTTTAAAATACAAAACTGTTCAGAAGATCAGATAAAACTCAAACTTTTTCCTTTCTCTCTAAAAGGTCAAGCCTTAGAATGAATAGAATATCTTACCTCTGGTTCCATCACCACTTGGGACCAGATGGTTGAACAGTTTCTCCTCAAATATTTTCTGCCTGATAAAACTGCCAAATACCGAGCCAGCATTACCGAATTCCGGACCGATGATGATGAGTCGTTATATGCAGCATGAGAGAGATACAAAAGTCTTCTGAGAAGATGCCCACATCATGGACTGAGTGTATGGTTACAAGTACAAACTTTCTTTGACGAACAATCCAGTCAAAACAATCTGGCCATCAACCAAATCGCCGGTGGAGACTTGGGATCCAAATCACCTAACGAAACATTTGAAGTCCTGGAAAAAGAAGCAAAGAAGAGTTTCACTTATAACCCACCAAGATCTACACCAAACCATAAAGGAATACACCACGTCGATTCCAACACTCTTGTCAGTGCACATCTTGAAGACCTTTCTAAGAAATTCGAACAACTTCAAGCCGAATATTAAAAACCAAGATCACCTTTGACACATGTGGAGGAACTCACAAGACAAGTGACTGCAAATAAGTTATTATGGCCATGGAGGAAGTCGATTTCATCGCACGTTAGAACAACGCTTTCAGCAAAAACTACAATCCAGGATGGAGAAACCACCTTCAGTAGGAAGGACGGAGATAGCACTCAACCCTTACCCGGATTTGAAAAAGACCAATGAATCAACCCTTCCAGCCTAAACCACAATTTCAAGATCAAAGTTCCAGTAGCCATCAAAATCCGAGCTACTCAAAAATTGAAGAGATGCTAATTCAAATCATGACCAAGACAATGGAAGCAGAAAAGAAAGCCGACCTAAGAGTTGTTTATATCAGCGGAGTACTGTTAAAACATGAAGCTGACCTAAAAAGTCACAAGAATCATTGTAGAATCTGGAAACTCAGATCGGACAAATTGCCCGACAATTATCCGAAAGACCACCTGGCACTCTTCCAAGCAACACAATCACCAACCCGAATGCGACAGCTAACGCTGTTACACTCAGAAGCGGTACAACCACTCTTGCCTCACCAACTTCAGAACCAGTTACGGAAAAGGAATCCCCTAATAAAACACAGGAAAGACTGATCCCAACAGGCACTGTACAACCTAAGGAGCCAGTCCGAACTTATATTCCAGCTATTCCATACCCTGGATAGCTGAAACAGGAAAGATTGGAAGCTAAGTACGAGAAGTTTTTAAAACTCTTCAAACAACTCGACATCAATATCCCTTTTTTCGAAGCCATCGCTCAAATGCCAAAATATGCCTAGTTTCTCAAAGAAGTACTGACGAACAAAAGGAAGATGGAGGAGTTATCACATGTCACCCTGAGTGAAGAATATTCAGCAGTCCTCCAAAACAAGCTGCCAACAAAAATGACCGATCCGGGGAGCTTTACTATCCCTTGTCACTACGTGAATATCGACCTTTGGCCACACATGTGGTCTGGGCAATTTGCCACACTTCGGCTTAAATGTGTGGTTAAAAGGTCTTTGACCATGTTTGAAAACCTTCCAGAATGTTTTGGCCACACATATTATTCTTCATGTGACCATTCTATACCTACTCAGGTACTTTTCGCCACACTTTGAAAAAAACTGTGACAAAAACTAGCCACAATATAAAAACGTGTGGCGAAATGTGACCTACAGCTATAGTTTGTTTGATCTTTGATATATGTGACCAAAAACACATGCATTAGCCACAAACTGTGACATTTAACTAGCCACATGTTTTAATAGTGTGGCCAAGTGTGACAAACGGCTACTGTATTGATAAGAGATGTGTCTAAAAGGTAAAAGATATAGCCACTTATATTACGTTGTGTGACCTAATGTCACATTTTCTAGCCACATTTTTAATAAAGTGGTGAAATATGACGAAAAACCATTGTATTTATTAGTAATGTAGCTAAAACGCTTAAAATATATGGCCACTTATACGAGGTTGTGTGACCAAAGAGTAGTTTACTTTTATTTTTCCTAAGTTTTATATTGTCACGGATACACTTATTATGTGTGGCTATAAGTGATAAGTATGTGTGTCCAAATATAATTAATGGCCACTTATAAGAGGTTGTGTGACCAAAGAGTATGTTAGTTTTATTTTTCCTAAGTTTTTTATTTTCACGGATACACTTACTATGTGTGGCTATAAGTGATAAGTTGTCACACTTAAATATTTTTACGTGTGTCCAAATGTAACTAATGGCCACTTATAAGAGGTTGTGTGACCAAAGAGTATGTTGGTTTTATTTTTTCTAAGTTTTTTATTGTCACATATACACTTATTATGTGTCGCTATAACTGATAAATGGTCACACTAAAATATGTTTAAGCGTGTCAAAAACGTAATTAATGGCCACACGTTGATTTGACGAGTGGCGACGTCATCATTGCCTTTACAGTTTCTTGTGCCGCCAAATTCAAATTGTCAGGGAGATGTACCGGCGGTTTCCGATGGTGTTTATATACCAGTCAAAATCACAATCACAATCACAATCCATAATCAGAATCCACTATCACACTCACAATCCACCTTTCTTCCGATTATAATTTCCGATAATGGCTGCAACTTGGCTCGAACGTGCACCGGGTGCTCAAGCCCCTATCTACTATGACCCCACGTTTTTCACGATACGATTCCACTTTTTTTCCGACGCCTTCCGGAGGAATCAAAGGGTGAGGTATATTGACTATGTCAACCCTCAAACCTTCTCGTACCAACAACTTAACCGAATGGTTAGGTGGCTTGGGTACACGACTGTTGATTATTTCAGCACTGAAATGGTAGTGCCGGGAATTGAGGTGGCCTGCATCGAGTTGAACGACTTGGAGCACTTCAAGGCGGTGTCCGTTTATGGGGCATTCCATTCTCAAGTGAACCTTCGCCTCCATAGGCTTAGGGACTCCACCTACACATCTGAGGGCATGTACGAGAGGATCATGCCCTCTCATACTCCGGAGGATGATCCGGATGTAGATTCGGATACGGAATCTACAAGGAGGTCTACGATGGATATCGATTCTGCGACGGAGTCGGATGCTAGGAGCTAGTTATAGTTTTATGTAATTTTTGGTTTTCTATATTAATGTAATTAAATGTTATTATTGTAATTTTTATATTTTGGTATTAATATGTTTATGTTATGTGAATTGATTAATCATATTAATTTTTTTTAATATGTACATTTTAATTTTAGCATGAGAACGTAGGAAATAATACTAATTTATAAAAAACCGAGAACGTAAGAAACAATACCAACTACAATACCAATCTACATAAACAATGACTTATAATACAAAGAAAAACCCTAAAAATTACAACAAAAGAATAAAAAATCAAGAACAAAATAATAACAGCAAATACCAACAATACTATAACAGCAAAAGAAAAAATCAAATAATAACAACAAAATATAAATCAACAAATAGTTATAGCGTCTTATAATCGAAAAAATTAGCAAATACGAACAAAGAAATAACAGTAAACAACTATAAAACTAAACCTAATGATAACAGCAAGTTGGTTCTCACTGTTTTCATGTTAACAATAAAATGTATTTGATCTTGTTTTCTTAATACATAATCACTTATATTATGTGAATGTTATTATTGTAAATGTTATTATTAACTGTAAAGCGTGGAGCGTTTCCAAAGCGTGATATATATAACTGGTGGCTGAAATTTAATGACTGGTTTTTCTTTAATACCTAATCACTTATATTATGTGAATGTTATTATTATAAATGTTATTATTAACTGGTAGAGCGTTGAGCGTTTCTAAAACGTGATATTATTAACTAGGAGTTATTATTGTAAATGTTATTAATTATTAACTGTAAATGTTATTAGTATATTTTGGTTTATGCGTTTGTATAGCGTATTTGATGTAGTTTTTTTAAATTAACTTTAAAACAGATGTTAGTGTTATTGAATAACAAAATAGACCTAAAATTTAATTTTTGGAAGTTGAGACAATAATTTATTATAGTTCAGTTGATTTGTAGCGTATCTAGTAAGATATACTAGATTTTTTATTTTAATTTACTTGAATGTAGGCTATTATTACATAAATATATTTCAAAGATTTTTGAGAGGTATTAAAAGCGTAAAAAGCGTGTGATTTACTAGTTTTTTTTATTTTAATTATTTGAATGTAGGCTATCATTACATAAATATATTTCCAAGATTTTGGACAGGTAGTAGGTATAAATGTAATTAATTTCCAAAAATAATTAGCTTCTGTGCGTTTCCAAAGCGTGTGGAAACCATTTTGACAGATAGTATGCAGTTAT
>NW_027499015.1:0-122538 GCF_021521415.1 Bidens hawaiensis | reverse complement strand
AACTCTGACTGGGCGCCACGTGACGCATAATGTCTGGAGGTGGAGAGTTATGACTACACATAGTCTAAGCGTGAACGAAAAGTTGGGCGACTTATGCTATCAGACTCTGAATTATTTAAAGTGATTAGTTGTGATTTTGATTGGTTACTTAAATTATTAGGCGCGAAAGAGATTTGGGGTTTTTTCTTAAGTTTTATGTATAAGATTTGTCATCTAATCTAACTATCTATATAATTGTCTACTATAAAATCCTACGTGTCGCTCTCAGGTTGTTCCCCACATTCTCTAGAGCCACAAGATTGCTTGATTTCTAAATGAAGGCTTCACATGCATTTGACCCGAATTCACGGGTATGAGTCACGCCAAACCCGAATAGTCTTCAAATGGGTTATAACATCTCACATGTTCCCCACATTCTCTAGAGCCACAAGATTGCTTGATTTCTAAATGAAGGCTTCACATGCATTTGACCCGAATTCACGGGTATGAGTCACGCCAAACCCGAATAGTCTTCAAATGGGTTATAACATCTCACATATTTATGAAACTCTTTCATAATCAAACAATAATTTTTGCAGGTCATGGGTCTCACTAAACCCGGATAACTCATAAAGGGGTTATAACATCTCATTTATTTGTAAAATAACCTCTTAGTCATCAAAGAATAATTTCATGGGTTATGGGTCTTACCAAACCCTAATAGCCCTCAAATGGGTTATGATATCTCATTTATTGGTAAACATTTTCATTATTAAACCCTAATTTAATTTATCATCTTCATCGCCGGTTAACTTCCGATACAACCTACCACTGTCAACTACATTAACGTCCATTTTTCATTAGACAAATATCTGTGTTCATGTTTGTTCATTTAAAATATCAATATGCTCGTGTCCGTTTATGTTTGTTCGTTAAAAATTTAAAAAACCTACACATCTCAATTGAAAAAACTCAAACGCTAAAAATATTATAACAAACTAATAAATATGTATTAAATTAAAACAAAACTACGTTAAAAAAATAAAATAAATCATCATAAAATAGCAAAACGATTAAAACAAAAACTTGAATAAACTCCCGTAACACGGGAGGATCAAACTAGTTTGTAAATATAATAATAATAGTAGTGGTAGTAATATTAATAATAATAGTAATAATAGTAGTAGTAGTAGGTTGAAAGTAAGATAGTATTGTGTTATAACTAAATCTAAACTTATAATAATAATAATAACAATAACAACTATTATAATAATAATAATATACTAAAATTGTTATTAAAATTATGAAATGTAAAAGAAAAATATTTTATTTTGTCTATGATAAGTAAAATAGATTCTTAAAATTTAGAAAATCAAAACTGAAAAAAAAATGTGTTAGACGGAAAAAACGCAAAGAATTAAGAAAATAAGCGGAACAAAAAATTAACATAGATAGCAAGCAAAGTTAAAAACAAGCAAACATTAATTGAGGTATACGACATACATAATCGATATGACATGTGTGATGTTATTGTTTGATGGTAGATTGAGTGATTGATTTTTCTATATTAAGACACCCATCTATTTTAACAAAACAAGTAAAATTGTACGTGTGATGTTGCGAGAATTCAGTCGGTATCATGAATCTAAAAGATAGTTTAGTTATTGATGTAAAGAAGTTTCACAAATACCAACCACATAAATATTTTTTTAACAACAAATATTCCACGTTAATAGTTTATGTCGTCTTTTAGAGGAGCGTGTGAGTCTTTCATGTTATAACAACCGGAACAATGAAATACTGTCGAATATGACTTGAATTACTTGGATCGAAACTCGCAAGGTACATTCTATTTAATTTTTGTGATTAGCTTGAGGGGCGTAATGAACTACTCCATTCATCCCATTATAAGTGTCCATGTTTGAAAAACATAAAGTTTAAGGTGGATTGAATGATTACGTTTTTTTTACCAAATGACAATAATGTCCTTGAAAATTGGGTCCATCAATATTGTTTATTAATGTTAGTTGTGTGTGTTTAATGGTAAACTTGAAAATTGGCTAATAAATTTTGAAAGTGAACACTTGTAATAAGACAAATAAAAAAAATGTGAACACTTATAATAGGACGGAGTGAGGATTACTCTATTAGCATTTATTCTTAAGTGTAAATTACTTAATATAAATATTCTAGCTTAGCCTTCAAGTTATCTTAGGTTGCAAGTTATCTTTAAACATTATAAGTGGAGTTTCCCATTAAAATTCTCGTGCAATAAACTTATGATGAAACAACCCTAAAGCTTCCAAATTAGCTCAAGTCTAAGTCATAAACGGCTTTACTAAACACTTCATCAGTTCCTCACTAAGCACTTCAAATAATAAGTTCATTCATTTGCTTGATTCGTTTAATTATAAAGTCAGTATTATAAAAAATAAAAAATAAAAAACTCATGAGATACATATTATAACTTCAAGAAGTTACACATATAAAACATATATGAAGTAAAACAATTACGCATGAAGTAAAATAATTACGTGTTAAAAAAATAATTAGCATGAGAAAAATATGCAACTTTAATAATCACGCAACCTATATGTTTTCATGTATTTACAATTATGTCATCATGTTTTTGTTTTAAGCAAAATCAAGAGTTATGTTCCCTTTGTACGCTTTGTATATAAGGAGCCTTTGTACAATAACGCAACCCTATGCATATATAGGAGCGCACCCATTAAATGCAATATCCGTTTTTTTTAACAGAAAGTTATTACACCATTTCTATCCATTAAAGATTTAAACTCTAATCATGGAGATCTTCGAAACAAATACTGGCCCACAAGCCTTTTGATAAATAAAATACCTTTTAAAAACTTATAAATGCACTATCATTTCAATACAAGTGTGTATAGAAGTTAAAACAACGTATTTATTATTGTTCTATATAAAACACCACAATCATAAATCTTAGTATCTTACTAAGCATAACTTATCCAAATCCGATAATCAAACTTCAATATTTTTATTGAATTTTGTGATTTTCTTTTAAATTAGCTTGAAAATGTGTTGGGCTATGTTTTGAGAATCCATAGCAGCTCCATATAGTCCATGTCTTGCAAGCCCAACAAAATATAGCCCATTATCTCCTTTCCAATGATTTGGAAACATTGCCTTTGGTAGTCCATCTTGGTTTAAACCATGATCACCCTACATAATTGAAACACAAATACTTAACACAACATCTTATTAACATGTTTTTTTTCTCCATTTTTTTCATAATTAAAAGAAAGAAAAGAAAATCTACCTTAAGCCATAAATGAGTTGATCTTTTAAAACCAGTCGCAAACAAAATCACGTCAAACTGATAACTTTTCCCATTCTCGAAAACAACTTCATCGCCTCCGCCTTTTATACTTTTCAACGCTGGCAAAACCTATTTACACGTTAAAAAATAGTGTTATTAATTATTTAACAAGCACATCTAACATGTGACAACTGAGAGAATCAAACATACTTGTATTTCGCCAGACTTGATCTTTTCGGTTGTACCCATGTCGATGATGGGATATTTTCCGATTCTTACTAGACCCGAAAATGGACCTTCTTTAGGCCTTTGAATACCGTACTTAGTTAGATCTCCATACATTATGATGTTGACCAAAACCAACATGGAGTCCACCAAATGCAAGGGTAAACTCTTTTGTAACATCAATCCAAGATTTACCGACCATCTTGAAACTACATGAACCTAAGTTGCAAACATATACGATATAAATCGTTTTGCATAGAATTTGAATGCATCTTGAAAACATATATATGTATAAATCTTGGGTTATTGGAATTTAGTAATATTGGCTTTCACCTATTGGTCGGGATATATTAATCCCAACTCGGAGAATTTTTACATACAATCACAACTTTGAACGTATTTTCATCCATCAATCCCATGCATCCCATACATATTTTCCACATCTTTAAAAAGCTAACGGTGTTAATTTTCAGTTAGTGTAAAATTTTTGTAGGAAATTAAATACGTACAAAGTTAAGACTTAAGACTGTTGGTAAACATTTTATTAGTTGGAATACATTGAAAAACTTATATCGGATAATATTTAAACTTTCACATCACTTTCATATTAAAGTATTTCTTTTAAAAATAAAAAATAAAAAATCAAGAACTAAGGCATATATAATTATACTAGTTTGAGGCCCGTGTATTACACGGGTAATTGTTGAAAATTTTAAACTTTGATCATTAAGTAAAATACATTCAAGAAATTAATTATATATTGTTAATACAATTACAATTAAATTAAAATTATATAAATTGCATAACTAAGATTACAAAAATATTTTACAAATAAGTAAAAACTTCATTTTACACTATATTTGTGATTGTATTAGCAGGTATACATTGTTTATCAAAAAACAAAATCTTTAGTCCATGTCTACTTGTAGCTATTAATAAAGTAACATATAGGTCTGCTTATGACTCTTGATATAGCCATATATAGTTGTCCATGTGACAAAAAAGATTCTCCAAGTAAATATCAACTCTAGATAAATGATAATATATATCTATGATACTAATAAAAAAATATTCATATACATAAAATATCATGTCTTTGAGAATATATGCTCATGTTTATAAAAAAAACATGATTATCTCAAAAACCATATACCTGAACGTTGATGATATAATCATCCTTATAATCTTTACGATTTGAAATTGATTGATCATGATAAATTTGTTGTTATTAATATTCTGTGTATGACAAATGTTTTAATTAACTTTATATTTTACAATTAAAAATTGTATAATCAAGCAAAATAAAAACCGAAAATTTAAATATAACAAAATGATTTGTTTGTTTCATATGAATGTAATTGGCAGGAAAATGAAAAATACATATTAACATTAAAACCATGTTCAAATAATAGGTGATTATTATGAGTTGGAAGAATATTATAAGATTTAAAGTTGCATAAAGTGAATGTAGTGATTCTTATATATAATCGTGGAAAGTAGGGCTGTTACTTTTACTCGTAACATGAAACCCAATCCAAGAAAACCCGTACTTGAACCCAAACTAACCCGACCCGAGAAACTCGAACCCAAGAAAATACTAACCAGAACCTGAACCGAAGTAATTCGGGTTGGTTCTTGGGTCCGAATTCTAGGTTTCGGGTCAACCTGAAAACTTTTAGTTTTAAAATCATATGTATTTTAGGTATTTAAGGCTAAGTCTTAGCCGCTGACGTTATCAGGATTTAGTCCAAGTTGACTGTTCTCATTCCACATATTATGAATCGAATGTTTATTGTTTATTATTTTGAATATAAACCATAATAAACACTAATGACTAATCGTCTCTTGTCAATCCATATAGAGAATACTTATTATATATAGTAACGAATTTAGTTGGAATAAACCTATAATTTTAATGTCATATATTGAAATGACTTAAAAGATAAGGACCATATATGAAAATTGGTTGAAAAAATGTGAGGGCTATGTTATTGACAAGTGGCAAAAGTGTTAGGCTTTTATTAGAAGAGATAGATAGTCTATTAGAGTTTCAAACACGAAATAGACCGAAGATTACGTTTATTATAATATTCTTTATATCTTTTAAGCAAATGAAACTACTTCAAATAATATTAAATGAAGTAACTATTATTTAATTTCATTCGGTTAAAGAGTTTTATAATAACAGTTACTAAATAATAATGATAGCAATTACTAAAATAATACAATATTATTAATTAATAATAATATAAACTAATTTATATAATAGTAAATAATAAGGTGTTTAAACATACCGGACTTCGGATAACAATGGATGTTTTTGCACCATAATTCGCCAAATCAAGTGCAGTTTCCATGCCAGAATTACCCGCTCCGACCACCAAAACATTCTTATTCTCATATTTTTCACCAGACTTATACTCAGTCGAATGAATAACTTCGCCTTTAAACTCACTCAACCCCTCAACCTCTGGTACAACCGGCTCAGTGTTTTCACCCGTAGCCACCACCAAAAACCTCCCTTCATACCAAATATTATTATTATTTCCATCTCCACCAACCTCCACCTCCACCTTCCATTTACCTTCCTCGAACTTTGCGAACTTTACGAGGTTGTTAAACCTCGGATTAATATTAAAACAAGATGCATAGTTGTTCAAGTAGTTTAAGAAATCTTTTCTTGGGACATATGTTGGAAACTCTTTAGGAAATGGAAGGTGTGGAAGCTCACAATATTGTTTTTGTAAGTGTAAATGAAGGCGATTGTATGAATACTTGTTGAATATTGATGCAATACAATCTTCACGTTCGAGCATTATGTATGGGATTGAAAGTTGGTGGAGGCATGCCGCGGTGGCTAGTCCGGATGGACCCGCGCCCACGATGAGCACTGTTGTCTGTTCAGCAGCGCTGTTAGTCATGACAGCTTGTTGCTCGTTTACCAGCTTAGGAAGGTATGAATGTATGAAATATGAATCTTGGGAAATATGAATCTTGGGATTGTAGCAAAGGTGATGCATATGTGCATTATTATATATGGTACATGCCAGCGGTATGGAGTAAAAGAAACGGTTTGTAATAATAATAATAATAATAATAATAATAATAATAATATTATTATTATTATTATTTTTTACTTTTTAAGATAAAATAATTATTTTGTGCAATTTTGTATTGTAAGTCAATGGTTATATTTAGAATATAGTTGTTAGAGAAGTTGTCAAAGTGGAATGTATGAAATTAAATACATTTGTATTTACGTGTTGTTTTTAGTTAAAGTTTGTACCAAGTCCAAAGTATTTGTGTTTTTTTGAAAGAGAAAATGTGTAGTTGTTTAATGATGTTATAAGTATGTGTGTTTGTGTGTGTGTTTTAATAAAATTATGTAGTTTAATGAATGTTTTGTATTTTTTTATAAAGAAAATTATGTAGTTTAATGCATACCTGGCCTTTTCAAAAAGTTGTATATATCAGGTAGTTAATAATTAGTGCATGTTTTGTATTTTTTTTTAAATATGTAGTTTAATGCATGTACTTTGTCGTTCCCTTATAGAATATTATGTATTGTTAAATATTAGTGCATGTTTTTTTTTAAATATATGTAGTTTAATGCATGTACTTTGTCGTTCCCTTATAGAATATTATGTATTGTTAAATATTAGTGCATGTTTTTTTTTAAATATATGTAGTTTAATGCATGTACTTTGTCTTTCCTTTATAGAATATTATGTATTATCAAATATTAGTGCATGTTTTATTGAAAGAGAATAATTTGTGTAGTTGTTTCATGCATATTTTATGTTTTTTTTAATAAAATTATGCAGTTTAATGCATGTTTTGTATTTTTCACAAAAAATAGTATAGTTTAATGCATGTTTTTTTCCTTTTTAAAGAATATTAGGTAGTTAATTAGTTCATATTTTGTATTATTTAAAAAAGGTAAAAAGAAAATTAGTAGTTTAATATTCTTGTAAAGAAAACTATTTAGTTTAATTAATGTTTTTTTCATATATATATTTTAATTTGTGTAATTACTTTAAAACATGTTTTGTTTGTTTTTGCTTTTTTTTACAAATGAAAATTTATTATTTATATTTATTCTTTGGATAATTAACAAGGTTTGAAGTGCCTGGTGGGCATAAAATTCACATTAATTTTGGATAAGAGTTTGATTTTTCTTAGCTTTATTAATTTGCTAGTAGAAGCATGTTGTGTACGTAACTTTGGTCAAGCCAAAAAAAACGCGCTTTTAATTTTTGAATTTTTGGTCTATTCAAGATTTCAAGTCTATTTCAAAGCAACCAAACACATAAAAAAATATGAGAATTAGTCTTTTAGTAATCATTACATACCGGACATAAAACGTTCGGACTATCTATACCCTTTCACACTCTCTAGTAGAAACCCTAATTGATCAAAACCTGCCAAGCATATATGTCAGCTTTTCTAGGTAGGAATTTAAACCAAATGGTTTTTCGAATCCCGTTCCAAAGAATGTATTCATCAATAATCTTTCTAACGCCTTTAACCGGAAATTTCGTCATATAAATGGTAACTTTTTAAGTTGCTCGTGTGTATAGATGGAAATACGATCAGTTTCTACCGCTATATGTAATATCAGTTTCATATCTAATTTGTGAAACTTGTCTCATTCTTAGCTTAATACTCGTCGAACACCTGACTGTTATATAAGTACCCATCAAGCAGTGGCGGACCCATAAATTTTCCTTAGCGGGCTCACCTTTTTTCGGTTTTCAAAATTCTCAAAACTGACTATTAAAACTGATGGTCCCGTCGGGTCGGATCAAGATATAAAACATGATAAAATACGATAACATAACAAAATATAACAAGAAAACACATAATCAAATTACAATGTCACTAGAAATGAGATGAAAATAAGAAACATTACAAATTTTAAAGTTGTTCGCGACGAGTTTTCATCTTTTGAAAGCGATCCATTACATTTTCGACCGAAACATTGGTAAGAAGGTCTCTTTCAATATAACAAATGCAAGAATCGTTCATATAATCATCACTCATCCGATTACGCAAATCCATCTTCACATGCTACGCGGAGATGAACAGATGATACGCGGGTGGTCGTCGAAATTATGGTGACAGAGGATGATGGTAAGATTTTAGGGAAGGCTTGAAGAAAAGAGGTTGATGAATGAGTAAATGGGTATTTTGTAAGGATAAAACCCTAGTAAAAGTAAGAAAGGAAAAAAAAGAAAAAAAAGAAAAAAAAACGTTACAGTGGATATTCGAACCTGGGTTCTTTCAGAATGGATGGATAGAGAAAGCTTAAGAATGATGTTTTACCAATAGACCAACACTCATCTTATTAATATAAGTTCACCTCCAAAACTCTTATGGGCTCACTAAAATTTTGTCTATATTGTCTCTACGAAATTTTCAAAAACCATTGGGTGCTCGTGCATCCGAGGGCTCCTTAGTAGGTCCGCCGCTGCCTTTAGGTAATGGACATACCCGTTATTTTACTACAAATTACCGTTAACATTACAAACAACATTTCTTATTATTATAATTTTACTAACCAAAGATATTGTTAAAAAATATAAAACCTAAAAGGCTCTAATTTCATGTATGTTTCATTCCAGTAATCTCTTTTAAAACTAATCACATATTTGAATATATGTCCCGAATCTCATATGTTTTAGTCAACCCTTTAAATACATAATCTTCTTTTACTTTTAAATATATATAGTTTTCACTAAGATTTGGCCTCAAATCTCGTTAATATGTTTTATAAAGTCTAGAACTTTAAGTTATTTAATTTGGTATTTGAGTGTTTTTATTTATTTATTTTTTTATTTATTTATTTTGACATCGGTTTGATGATATACTGTTATAAACATCATGTAGCAACACGTGTCTGCAGCAGTGCCACCTTTAGAAAAGACATGAAACATTGCAATATTATTGTAATATAATATTAAATAAAATATATTTAAAGACATTTATAAGAGTTATGTCAAATAAATGAATAATAGATGTGATGTGATATAAATGATACAAAATTATTTAAATGGTATTGTTTGTTTAAAATTTATTTACTAGTTATATACTATAGGTTTTGATTTTGATGTTTGAAATGAAACCGGCTTTGTGATATATAGACTTGATTGATAAGATTAAACTTGTTGGTTTCTTATGGATCCGAAATAGGTTGAGGTCTATGTCGATGTCTTGGGAGGATTGGCAACGGTTTAGTTTCTAATGTCTTGTTTGTTGAGGTTTTGATTGTGTGTCGGGTGTTGTTGGTGTAACATTTTGCTATACCATTTTCTGTTAATAAAATCATTCTGTTGCTCGCTTAAAGAAAAAACTTTATTACAAGTTTTCATTTACGTTTTACTTTTAACCATTTTATTATGCTTCGTATGCTTATCATTATATATATATATATATATGTATATATTTATTTAACTTACCAATTTATTATACTTCACTTTTATTTTTATTAATCAACTTATTTAATTTTTTTCATAGTTGTGAAGTGTTGATTATTGTTTTTGTTATTCTTGTTTTTGTATCTGTACATATTCGAAACAATAACTATGTTTATTGTTTTTCTTATTTGATTGTTTTTCATAAATATGATTATAGATGTGTAATGAATATAATTCCAAGATTTTATTTTAACAACGTTACTTTTTTGTAACAGCAAATTTTTTTCCATTTAAATTACTCATAACTTTGAAAAAATAAACACCATAGCATCAGACCATTATGTATGAATTAAAGAAAAGTTACTTAAGAAGTATATTTTTATATTAACTATTATTTCTATATTTAGATGAAAACAAAATTTAATACACAAGCAATAATTGTTTGTCATTTACTAAATTTGTTATTAGACCCACTCCAGATACCATTGATCCGTAGAGGACATCCAATGTAACGAAGGTTGGATTAAAAAGTAAAGAAGGGGGCATGTGGGGGAAGAATGCGTATGAAAATTTTCATAAAGATGGGGACTCAAAATTTTCAACCAAAAACAAATAAATTTACGCAAGTTCGCCCATGATCCATGAGCTTGTGTGACATCCTTATTGAATTACTTTTTTTATTGTATAAGTATTCTTGTAATTTTACTTATTATTTATGGCAATTATATATATATATATATATATAGATAAAAGATCCAATACAATAATCCCTAATCGTACATTACGTACGCGAGTTCCTACACTGTTGATTTCAAAATCACGCGATGGCAATATTGTCAATTTCATAAACTCTGATCCACTGCTCCCATCGATTCCGTCCGCTTTCACTATCACCGTTCATCAATTCGTCACCGTCCAACGATTGCGTTCACCGTCGCGACCATCGACGTTACCATCGTGAACACCATCTTCCTCCGTCACGAGTTGTTCACAAGTCAGTTGATCAAATTGACCGATTGAAATTGAAATTGATGAACTAATTGATCAATTAAACTTTGAAATTGATCAAATTAATCATCAATTTGAAGCTTCAATTGATCAATTTTGAGTTTTGAGTAATGGGGTTTAACTGAACGTTTAGAGGTTTAAGTCTGAACGTTTAAGGATGAGAATTTGGCTTGAACGTTTTAAGTTTTTTCTCTTAACGTTTAAAGGTTTAACCTTAGAACGTTTTAAGGGTGGAATTTAGATTGAACTTCTAAACCTTTTGTTAGAACTTTAAAGTTTTGGTACAGAACTTCTAAAGTTTTTGTATAGAACTTCTAAAGTTTTGGTATAGAACTTCTAAGCCTTGCGTTAGAACTTCTAAAGTGTTGGTACAGAACATCTAAACTTGAACGTTTAAAGGTGTTCGTTTTGGTCCGAACGTTTAAATTTGTAGTTTTGATCAGAACGTATTAGTTGCACGTTTAAACTTTTTGTTCATTTTTGGTCAGAACGTTTAAACTTTTTCTTCATTTTGGTTTAAACTTTTTGCTTTAGAAGTTCTAGACAAAAAATTTAGAAGTTCTGTACAAAAAATCCAGAACGTTTAAAGTTTTTGTGCAGAACGTTTAAACATGAACCCTAATCATAGCTCAATTAAGTGTATCATTATGCAATTTCATAATCGATTAATGATTCTAAAGCCTCCTACACATCAATTCTATTGATTGATTCAACAATTTTTGATCAATTTGAAGATTATTAAACTATAGCGATAATGGGTTTATCGATTTTGATTATGCTTTAGTTTTGTGGATGATTTGATTATGGTTGAAGGCTTGCAGCAAATGACGATCAGTTGTGCGAGAAGTATTTTTTTGATTTAATTACAATTATGCCACCGCGTAGTTTTAATTGCAATTAGGATCTGGTGGTGCAGGGTCTCGCGTACCTAATGTACGATAACCTATTATTGTACGTTAACCCTCCTCTATATATATATATGTATATATTAATGGTCAACAAACATAAAATGCCTAGGTACGGAGTGACCCAATGGCAAAAAGGTAGCGCCAGCTGGCCCAACCCAGCCATACGGAACCCTTAAGGCCTCCAAGTTATCTCCATTTCGGGGAAAAATCCATCCGCTCAAAGTCCTACTGGTGGTAAAACCCGGAAGCTCTCAAGATCGAATTGGAGATCGCAAAGATCTCAGTCTTCCTTCATTGAGCCATCCATGTCCCCCAAAGTGTTGTGAGTGGGGTTTGAACTTAGGTCTCTATTGAGAAACTCATGCACTTTTATCACCATAGTCTATGATTTCTGCCTCTTGGTTTCCCACCGTATGTTATTGGGTTCAATTTATAAACCGTAGGCGGCGATTGTGTGGTGGTGACGGTGCTCCGGTGTTGGCAAGTCATGGCTTGTAAATCTAGGGTTTATAAAGCCGAATGATGCCTGCCTCGTTAAATAACTATTTATGAAATAGTAGATATATTAACAACTTACTTCTTCTTGACATGTGACTTTTTTCTTTTTTCCTGTAACTAACTTTTGAATTCGATATATTTTATTTTTCTCATGCATATTTTATTATACAATGTATATATTTTATGATTAATAAAAAAATAAAAAGACAAACAAGTTTTGATTCAAATATAGTATTGCGAACACTTATTTTTATTTATGTCTCAACATAAGTTTCGTTTAAAACTAACGTACGTCAAATATTATATATTTTTAACTTTTCTTCGCAACTTAATGTCACTCTAAATTTGAATACAAACGACAGTATATGCTTCTACGTATGCTTCGATATGAATTTGATTCAATACGGAGCTCATGCAAATCACGGCCAAAACATGCGTGTCATATATTTATATATTTTTGTTTTCTTCACGACAACTTAAATTTTTTTTTAAAAAAAACAACATTATTTCTACACACGTTTCGATGTAAAATAAATTATTAAAAACGCACTACTACAAAAGGAGCACCTTTACAGCGGTTATTTGTTGTGTAAAAAGCGGTTATGAAGCGCTGCTACAACAAAGATAAGACCAATGATAGTTAATGGACTGGTTAAGCTAAAAGGCTTCAAGGGTTCAGGTTAGCCTAACGCAGGTCGTGGTGTCCCTCTACGTTTGCAAAACGTAGAAGGAGGTTCACTAGTTAGTTGTTTGTTGTTAAAGCTCACCGATGATCAAGAACCACGATGTTTGGAATCGGTTCATGGATGAAGCTATGATATTGGTGATGTAAGAAAGGAATAAGCAAAGTGTGTATTCCTCAAGAGAGAAGAGAAGATCAAGGAGTATGTATTAACTCCAGATCTGGTGTCTTGTGTTTATGGCTAAGCATCTCTTATATAAGTGAGGATATGTAAGCCTTTCAGTTCAGATGTAACTAAACTAGTTAACCCCTTATTTGCATAGAGAGTTGACCATTGTTGGGCGGGAAGCTTTGGACCGCTGGTCCATAGATAAAATAATAATACTTTATCTGAGTAAGTACTTTGGTCAGAGGGGACATGGATGTGAATAGTGATGTGACATTGTACTGTAGCACGTGGGTGCTTGTTTCCATAAGTTTGGGCGGGAAACGAAGCTTTTAACCTTTTAACCCTTTTAGCGTTAACGTGTTTCAGCCATTTTATTATTTCCTTGAGCTACCCCCGTCATCAGCCCCCCAAGTCAGAGGTTTTTGAGGAGTATGCTCAAGGGCTTCTGACTTTTGCACACGTTTTGTTTATTGCTTAAAGGCTTCAAGGCTTGAAGGCTCCGAAGCTTTGTTCAGTTTTGGTTGTTTTTTGAATTGTTGATGGGACAGTTGATGTGATGGTAACTGCCATTTTTCGGTTCCTAATGTCTGCCTTTTCATTAATAGTCATTTAGTGGGTTAACTATTCTTTTACTTCCAGATTTTTCTTATCATAAACACATTCAAACATTCAAGTTTCTTTCAATCTTCCCACAGGTTAGTCTCGATCCTTCATCTTTCTTTCGAATTATGGTTGCCAAAAAGGATCTTCCGATCACTTTTTCTTGATTGACCCAAGAAGAGGTTGAGTCGTTTTGTGTTGAATGGGGAATAGGATTAAAGTATAAACAGGTTGCTCCGCCGGTCGATTTGTCGATTGACCGTTGTCCGGCGGGTCACATTGCTTTGTATTGTCGACACTTTGAATTTTCCAATCTTCGGCATCCTTTTTCGATTTTTGTTTTGAATGTTCTTGAGTATTACCGTATATCATTCGGTCAAATCCATCCGCTAGGGCTCGCTAGGGTTCTGCACTTTGAAGTTTTGTGTAGAGCACTAGGTTATGACCCTTCGTTGTTGAACTTTCGCCGTTTCTTTCGCTTAGAGAAAAATGGCGATTGGTATACGTTCGATCATACCAAGGTTGATGTGTGTTTGGTTTCTTCGGCGGTTACGACCCTTGGTTCTTGGAAGGATCGGTTTTTCTTTGTTTCGGATTCTATCCTTCCGTTTAAGCCTGTTTGGAGACAACCCGAAGCCGTTTTGAATGAACCAGAACCGGCCGAGTCTGAGTTGAACGAGGCTTTTTTGAAATCCATTAGAACATGTCCTTCACGCCTTCGACCTTTCCCCGAACATCTCCTTGTATTATTAGGAATTAGCAAACTGAGGGTATGCATTTGTTTTTTCTGCTTTTGCTTTATCTTGTTGACAAGTTTGTTAATGAACTCTTTTTGTTTTTGCAGTCATGTCTGCTTTGGACTTTTTAAAGAGTGATGATACTTCCGACGTTGCCTTCACTGATGCTGCAGCCATTGTCGGGGAAGATTCGGTTGTCCGTGGGAAAGAGGGTCGATTTGAGGGTGCTGTGTATGCTGTAGTTGCAAATGTTAAAGGGTTCTCCAAGGCCACCGTTCCAAAATCCTCTGCTCGTCGTTCTACATGACGTTTGCTTAAATCTGTTGCTACCACATCCTCTCATGAGCCAGTTGAGGTTAGCGATGATATTCAAGCCTCTGAAGACCAGGGTCCGACTATGGAGGTTGAGAAGGAACAGGAGTTGGTGATTTCCAAGAAGAGGAAGTCGGCTGGCAAGAAGGTTGAGATGCCAGTCATTCAAGGGTTGGATGGTAATGTCGTTTATGTGCCAGAATGGAGTGTCAGGGTTGGGGATTCTTTCAAGGATCCTGAAGTTTGTGCCGATTCTTTAGCTCATTTTGCTCCTCCGGGAGTTCGTGATACTATCTCCAAGATGGAGGGTGACTTCTTGTTGTCCCGGTTGATATTGAACCATTCCAACGATTCTGCCCTTTTGGCAGAAGGTGTCACCCGTTTTAGGAAGGGTATGGAGGAGTATGAGGAGTTTATGAACACGAAGGAGAAGATGAAGGCTTCTATGGCAGCATTGAAGAAAGATGTTGAAGGTTTTTCTGAGAAGGAGAAAGTTCTTGTGAAAAAGATTGAAGAATTGTCTCGTGGTCAAGAGATTGAGATGACAGGTTTGAAGAAAGCCATGGAGGCTGATAGGGCTGAATTAAGTGCTGACCGTGAAGCTTTTGAGATGCAAAAGAGAGCCTTCGAGATGGAGAAGGAAGGGTTCAAAGCTTCAGTTACCCAGACTTCTGAAGATAACAAGTGGTTGATCGAGCATGGGTTTTAGCAAGTCGTGTCCTATTTGCTTCATTCTAAAGAGTTTAACTCGGTGTTAGGTGACGTTTATACGAAACTGCTAGGCCATGGAAAGCACTTGGGTTTTATTGCAGGCTTCCATCCCACGAAACCGGTCAGCCTGTGGAGCAATCTCCTTTGTTCAACCCTGAAGCCTACAAGATTTTTACCAGCTCAGTTCATGCGATGGAGAGGCTTACTTACCCCTATGTGGGTGCAGTTTCATCATGCTACGGTAAACCACTTTCAGTTTTGCAGGGTTTGAAGCCGACTGGTCTTGACCAGAAGGTTGCCAAATAAGTGATTGAGTCTTTGTCCAAAAAGCGTTCCCGTTCTGGCGATAGTGAAGAGACTTTGTCTGGGGGAAGCGACGGGTCTCATGTGGCAAGCCTTGAAGGCTCGGCTGTTGCTGGTGTGGTCCCACAAGTCAAGAAATCCAAGAAGGCTAAGGGTGATAAGGCTAGTAACTCAAAGCCTGTTTCTGATGTTTGAAATCTTTATTCGTAGCTTTCTTAACACTCTTTAAAACAATGTTAAGTAATCTTGAACAATATAGGTTTGGCATGGAACTCTTAAAGTTCCTGCCTTGTGGTTGTGTTTGGCCTTTATGGCCTTTGAACAATTTCTTGGGAATCCATGTGGTTTCCTTGTTTTAGCCTTAATCGGCTTATTATGTATGGATGCTATTTAGCTTATGGCCTTAGAATGGTCTTGTTTATAAACTTATGATGTTCTATGCATTTGTATGTTGATTGCTTGTCTTGTTAGTTTAATGTGATTTTAACTAACTATCCTTAAGAAGTTTTAGTGCTGCAGTCACTTTTAGCTTCAAGGCTTCATTAGGTAAAAAGCACATGTTGGCTATTCTTTATATCACTACTTAGTGTATGTTTTTGTTTTCGTAAACTTTTTGGAAGTTTAATGAACGAATTGGTGTAGGCTGTTCAGACCTGTCTATGAGACAAGTTTTAGTTGAAAAAAAAAAATTCTAAGTCTCATGGAGTCGAATTGATATAGGTACTCACCCCTTATATAGGTCCATTTAACCCTTGAACCTATTGAGCGATGTGGCCTGGGAGCTCATCCCCTTACATGGCCCTTGCCATGGAGTTTCTTGCTAGGTTCTCAACCTGATTATAGGATAGTAAAGACAAGTTATGACAAAAAGTTTATCATTCATTCAAGAGGTTGGTGTTTCACAAAAAGGAGAATTGTACATCTCTTGAAATACATTTTTACATTTTGACTAGGCATGGAACCTTTTAAGGGTTTTTCCGTTCCAGTGCCTTGGAAGCTTTTTGCCTTCTGTGTCGGCCAGTTTGTAGGATCCACCCTTGTGAGCTTCGAGGATTGTATATGGTCCTTCCCACTTTGGGCCAAGTTTTCCTTGATTTTCTTTCTTGCTGGCCTCATTGTTTTGGAGTACAAGGTCTCCAGGCTTGAAGCGTTCATGCTTCACTCTGGCATTATAATAAGCTTCCATTTTTTGCTTGTACTTAGCCTCTTGAATTGCGGCTTTATCACGAATTTCTTCAAGGAGTTGCAAATTCAACATGGTCTCATTGTTGTTTGATTCGAGGTCCATGTTGAGTGTTCTTTGAGTCACAACTCCGACTTCGGCTGGGATTACAGCTTCCGATCCGAACACTAGGCTGTAAGGTGTTAGTTTGTGGCTTGTTTTTTTCGGTTGTTCTTATTGCCCATAGAACGTTTGGGAGTTCTTCAAGCCAGTTGTTGTCGTGCCTTCCCAACCTTGTTTTGATTCCTTCAACGATGGTTCTGTTTGTTCTTTCAACTTGGCCGTTGGATTGTGGGTATGCGACCGAGCTGAATACTTGAGTGATTCTGAATTCTTTGCACCATGTGCTAAAAGGCTTCTCAGCAAATTGTTTCCCATTATCCGTGACCAACACTCTTGGCAGCCCATAACGGCAAATGATGGTTTCCCATACGAAGTCGATGACTTGTTTGCCCGTTATTTTTGCAAGTGGTTTGACTTCAGGCCACTTGGTAAAGTAGTCAACAGCTACTAACAAAAACTTTACCCCACCCTTGGCTGGTGGGAATGGACCAACAATATCCATTCCCCATTTGTGAAATGGCCAAGCCGAGGAGATGGGGACTAGATCGTGTTTAGGGCTTTTGGGAACCGGTGCATGAATTTGACAAGCTTCACATTGACGGGTGGTCCATGGGACAACCCTTAAATGATATAAAAGTCGTAAGAATTATGTTTTGAATAAGTTTATTTTGTGGAATTAGATAACTACGGTTTTGTTGGTGAATTGTAGGTTCAAAGATGGTTCCGGGGCTATTATGGTGGATACCGAGGCAACCGAATGGACCGAGAATGTGTGAGAGATTAAAAAATGAAGAAAACAAAGAGTTTTGGCTGAAGACCACCGTGACCCACGGTCCAACCGTGGGCCACGGTCCAAATAAAAAATTGAAACAGAAGCCACCGTACCGTGGCCTCTGACTGACACCGTAGCCTCAACCGTGACCCACGGTTCAACCGTGGGCCACGGTCCAAAATTTTCAGATCACCACCGTGACCCACGGTTCAACCGTAGGCCACGGTCCAGCATTTCCAGAAGAAAACCGTGACCCACGGTTTGAACCGTGGGCCACGGTGCGCAGTCGTAACTGCTGTTTTATTATTGTTTATTATCTTTTCATCAAGAACTACCTAGGGACGATTGGGAGAGAGCAAGAACGATATTTTGGTGATTCTAATCAATTGTTTGGGTTTATGATTTGCTTGATTAACCTAATCGATATGGTGATGATTCAGACAATGTGCGGCTAGTCATCTTTATGTTCTCTTCTAAAGTAAGGTTTTCAATTAGATACTTGTGAATCGTTTATGTTAATTGTGGGATAGCCTTTTGATCTTATGAATATATTGTTTGGTGATTGTGAGTTTGTATTGTAATTGTTAGTATTGTTTGATTTCGTGTTCTTGACTATCCGTTCTTGGTGCCATAGGCAATCGAGATTTAGTAGAAGAGAATTAGGGTTGATAATAGTAAACTGATTTTTGAGTGACAACCTTGCGTTTGTGTAATCCAAGTACTTAGTCCTCGTTTATCACAATCAATTGAATTTTCACAAAACTATATTCGTGTAGTTTGTTCCATAAATAAACGTTAACTTGATCTACATTGGAAACCTGAAATTGGAAGAGAGCATTGTTTCTCTTATTGTTTAAAAACTTGTTTAATTGCTTAAGTTCTTTTTATTAATCAAAACCAAACAACCAAAATACTTGATTTTAATATTTGCATTTAGTTTAATTTAGATTAATTATCAAACTACTAAGTAACACATATTCCACAAAACTCCCTGTGTTCGATACCCGCTTACCGCTATCTAATTAGTTGTATTCGGTTTATTTTTGAGTGAGTCTTCGACCTCACGTCACACATTTTTTGAGTTGTTCCGTTGCATCTCGGTGCATGGTGGGCCAGAAGTATCCAAGGTTCATCAACTTTGCAACCACCGTTCTTGGCCCAAAATGAGCTCCACATATACCCTCATGAACCTCTTTGATTAAATATTGACTTTGTTCGGGGCCCACACATCTCAGTAGCGATGCAAGGTAAGCCTTTTTATAAAGCGTTTCTCCTTGCAACACATACTGCCTGGATTTGATTCGAACCCTTTCAGCCTCAGTCTGGTCCAAAGGTAACTCACCATTCTTGAGGAACCTTCCTATGGGAGTCATCCAATTGGGACCTTCTTCAGTGATTACATCTTGAACCTCCAGTTCTTGTATTGAAGGAGTTTTCAGCACCTCCACCAGTACTTTCTTGGTGAGGTGTGCAAAAGTGAGAGATGCTAGTTTGCTCAAGGCATCGGCTCTTTTGTTTTGTGATCTTGGGACTTGTTTGATGGTGCATTCTTGAAATGTGGTCATCAACCCTTTTGCCTTTTCACGGTACTTCTTCATGTGCTATATAGCTGTCATTGACTTGACTTGAAACAAGCAACGAGTCTGTGAAGACTTGTAGCTTTTGGATATTCATTTCTTTGGCAATCTTCAGACCAGCGATCAATGCTTCGTATTCAGCTTCGTTGTTGGTGGTCTGAAATTCAAGTCGAAGAGCATATGTGAATTCTAACCCTTCAGGGTTGATTAAAACGAGCCATGCTCTTGACCCTTCGATGCTGGAAGCTCCATTGGTAAAAAGCTTCCAGGCTTCAGGGTCAGAAGGTTCAGTGGCAGTTGTATGTATTTCAGGAATGATTTGCTTTGGAATTTCTATAATGAAGTCCGCCAAGACTTGGGCTTTGATAGATTTTCTTGGGACATAGGTGATGTTATGTTCACATAGTTCCACAACACATTTGGCCAATCGGCCTGAATTTTCTGGTTTCTCAAGCACACTCTTGATGGGTTGGTCAGTGACCACTTGTATAGGGTGTGCTTGAAAGTACCTTCGAAGCCTTCTGGCCGTTTGAACTAAGTCCAGGGAAAGTTTTTCCAAAGGAGGATATTTGACATCTGCCAGTTTTAGTGTTTTACTAAAGAAATAAACGGGTACCTGAACTTTGTCTCATTCGATGGTTAGAACCGCGCTTAATGCTTCTTCAGCAACTGAGAGATAGACAGAGATCAATTCTCCCGTTTCAGGGGCTGCAATAGCTGGTAGTGAAGCCAAGTGTTGCTTCATTTGGTTGAAGGCTTCTTTTGCTTCTTCCATCCATCTGAAATCTTTCTTGTTGGTGCAACCCTTTAGTGTTTTGAAAAAGGGTAGGGACTTCTCAGCAAGCTTGGAGGTAAAACGCTTCAAGGCTGCGAGCCTTCCATTCAGGCTTTCCACTTCTTTTTTGCTTTGTGGGGATTTGGTCTCGAGAACAGCCCTGATTTTGTTGGGATTAGCTTTTATGCTTTGTTTCCCCGCAATGTGCCCCAAAAACTTGCCTTCTTCGAACCCGAATGAGCATTTTCCAGGGTTAAGCTTCATGTTGATCTTTCTTAAGTTTTGGAAGGTTTCTTGTATGTCTTCAAGCATTTGATGCTCGATTTTGCTCTTGATTACAAGATCATCAACATAAGCCTCCAAGTTTCTGTTAATTTGGCTAGCAAATGCTTTGTCGATTAAACGTTGGTAGGTTGCACTGGCGTTTCGTAGGCCAAAGGGCATCTTTTGGTAACAGAAAATACCCTTATCCGTGTGGAAAGCGGTTTTTTTCGTCTTCCACCTTCATGAGAATCTGATGGTAACCCTTGTAAGCGTCAAGAAAACACTTAAAGGGATGGCCAGTTAAAGAGTCGACCTTGAGGTCCATATCGGGTAAGGGATAGCAATCCTTTGGACATGCTTTGTTTAAGTCTTTGAAGTCGATGCACATTCTCCAAGACTTGTCAGGCTTTCGAACCATGACTGGATTAGCTACCCAAGATTGATACTTGACCTCGCGTAGGATCCCAGCTTGAACGTTCTTCCTTGCTCAGCCGGTTGAAGAATCTTTCATACATGATCTTTGTGGCTGCCCCAGTGTCGATGTAGGCTTTGTTTGTTTGGAGTGTTCCCACGTTCGCTTCCACCGTTAGAGGGTTTGAGAGTAAGTTACCTTGAGGCGGTGGGAAGCAGATGCATTGAAGCTCCCAAGCTTCCAAGCGTTGTCGTTTGTGGGGAACACCTTGGTCTATATTCACCATATTTACTTCTTTGCTTTTTCTTTCAACCATCTTGTCTTTGAACCCTTTCACCAAATGAGCCAATTCTCCAGACTTAACAGCTTCCTTAATTCTTCTCTTGAGTTGAAAGCAATCGTTCATGTGGTGGCCTTTTTCATCGTGAAACTCACAGAACTGAGTGGAGTTTTCGTTATTCTTGCTCTTGGGAAAGGGTCGAGGAGGTCGGAAGTTGTGTTTTACTTCTTCAGTGGCAAGGATCTCCTGAGGGGTTTTGGTTAAGGCTGTGAAGTTCACAGTCTTTTCCCTGCTTGGAGGGTTCCGACCTTCAGGCCTTCGTTGATCTGAGCTCATTGGATATTTATCATAGGGATTGTAGTTTCCTCTCTTTCGGTTGGGGCTGTTGCCTCGCCAACTAGGAGCTCTTTTTCGTTGCTCTTTGAAATCAACGGCCTCCTCGCCTCGAATATGTGCCTCGGCTCGTTCAAGAGCTTCTTCAAGGGTTTTAGGCAGGCACTTGTTAAAGTCCCTTGTGAGATGCTTGGAGGTGATGGCGTTCATGAAGCCTGCCACCCTCATTTTTTCGTCAGCCCCCACATATTGTAACCCTTCTTTCTTGTACCTTTCGATGAAGTCTCGAAGGTTTTCATCATCTTTTTGTTTTATCTGAAAAATGACCGTGGCGTCCTTGACGTACCTTCTTTGTTGTGAGAAGTGGGCCAAGAAGCCTTTGCTCAGATCGTCGAAGCTTCGAACGCTTTGAGCAGGAAGGTCGTTGAACCATATTCTTGCCGATCCGACTAACGTTTGCATGAACATCAAGCAACACTCAGCATGGGGCCATTTTTCGATTCTGGCCGCCCAGTGAAGACCTGGAGATGATCTTCGGGGTCTTCAGTCCCATCATACGTTCTTATATGGGGTGGCATCTTGATTTTTGTTTGAAAGTCATAATCGGCGATTTGTTGAGAGAAACAAGATAGGTTGCTGGGCTTGTAAGGTTTTGCTAAATCTTCATCCAACCTTACAGCAGGATTATGACTTGTTGTTCCTTGGTGAGTACCCAGTGCTTGGTTGATGAGCTGGGTCCAAGGGAGGTGTGCCATCATTTGAGCCATCATCTGAGGCATCAGGTTAAAGCCTTGAAGGCTTTCAGGTGTTGCTGCTGTTTGGTTTGCTCCCATAGAAGTGCTCATTGCTGCACTTCGAGCCAAGGGCAAGACCGATAAGGCCTGATCCCACGTAGTGGCTGTAGGAGGAGCACTTGAAGCTGGTGACCGCCATATTTGGTCGAGAGTGGTCTCGTGTCCAAGGGGTTGTGAGGTGAACAAAGGGAAAGCCGTTGGGCTTGATCTCCCATAGGTGTAGGGAGATGGGTTAAAGGGTTAAGAGGCTACACTTGGACCAGCTTCAAAAAGAGAGGCAGCCTGTCGTGAGCTGGTTAGAAGGGAAGGTGGATGTCCGAGCGACTATGAGGGCTCCGATTCGTCATAATCTAGCCTTATTCTTATCCCCTTTTCCCTTTCTTGGCTCACATGTTGGTTAAGAAGATGTCTTAGTTGCAATAAATTCCGTGATACCCCTTCTAGAGTCAAGTCAACACGCTCCGGGGTGTTCGTGACTCCTGCATGAGGAGAAGGAACTCCGGATCGTGAAGGGGTTGGAGTTCGAAAAGGTGAAAAGTCGAGGAACAAGGGTCCCGTCGAAGTTCCTCCCGGAGTGGAAAAGATCGAGGTGGGCCGGAGATTCTTGTCCGGAACTTGGTGTCGGTGTTCTTGACACTTGATTAACTTCTCCAGGAGATCCACATTCGACATGGTGATGGAGCTACACTACTGGTCTTTAAGATAAAGTAAGCGGCATAGCCCCACGGTGGGCGCCAACTTGTTCCTACAACAAAGATAAGACCAATGATAGTTAATGGACTGGTTAAGCTAAAAGGCTTCAAGGGTTCAGGTTAGCCTAACGCAGGTCGTGGTGTCCCTCTACGTTTGCAAAACGTAGAAGGAGGTTCACTAGTTAGTTGTTTGTTGTTAAAGCTCACCGATGATCAAGAACCGTGATGTTTGGAATCGGTTCATGGATGAAGCTATGATATTGGTGAAGTAAGAACGGAATAAGCAAAGTGTGTATTCCTCAAGAGAGAAGAGAAGATCAAGGAGTATGTATTAACTCCAGATCTGGTGTCTTGTGTTTATAGTTAAGCATCTCTTATATAAGTGAGGAGATGTAAGCCTTTCAGTTCAGATATAACTAAACTAGTTAACCTCTTGTTTGCATAGAGAGTTGACCATTGTTGGGCGGGAAGCATTGGACCGCTGGTCCATAGATAAAATAATAATACTTTATCTGAGTAAGTACTTTGGTCAGAGGGGACATGGATGTGAATAGTGATGTGACATTGTACTGTAGCACGTGGGTGCTTGTTTCCATAAGTTTGGGCGGGAAACGAAGCTTTTAACCTTTTAACCCTTTTAGCGTTAACGTGTTTCAGCCATTTTATTATTTCCTTGAGCTACCCCCATCATCAATTATATTGTTTTGAACAGTTTGCAGGGTTTTTTTTTATATTTACGCAAGGTTTGAAGCGGTTAATATTTTTTATTAATATGTATTATATCTTAGTGTAGGTTTACAGCGGTTTTAAACACAAACCGCTTCAAACATAATTTAGCCACCGCTTTATATCTCAAGTTTTGTAGTGGTGACGAGTCACTGTAACGCGGCGAACAAACTTTATCATCTTTATATTTTATCAACGTCGTCATTGCGACACACATATTAATGTGTGTCTACGCTCCCATTACAACGCACGGGGTCATTACTAGTTACATTTTAAACTAAAACCTATAATTTACTACCTTACCCTTATCCTTTTTATTTTTTCATCATTGCATTTTCGTTTCATCTTTGTTTGAAAATTTATTTGTAATTGGTTCTTTTTTTAACGGACAACAAACAGAGATTTGCGTAGGTATTCCGTATGCGGTAACCCAATAACAAAAGGTCACCGCCAGCTGGCCTAACTCAACTTTACAGAGCCCTTAAGCGCCTCCAAGGTATCCCCAATTCTGAAACAAATCCACCGAGCCTGGTGGTAAAACCCCCCGAAAGCCCTCAGGATCGGACGAGAGATCACAAAGATCTTAGTTTTCCTTCATTGAGCCACCTAGTTTGTTAAGAAAGAGAGTCATGTAATTCTTTAACTTGATTTGTTACCAATTTCTTGATTCGTTTGATCCAATCAAATGGTTTCAGTTCGGTTGGTCTAATCGGTTTCAACATGTTAAACGCTCAAGAAGTAAACATTGTGTGATGTAAAGTTAATATCAAACTATAGAATACCCAAACACTTCTTAATGTTAATGTTAATATAAGTATGTAAGGTATTGTCACTAAAACAAGGCATGCTCCCCTACACACTTTATGTTAGTTATTCTCAGTTTCTATTCCCTTATGACATTAAATAACATATTACAAATGTAAGAACATTGCACAATATGACTCATGTTAAAATAACAAGTTATGTGACATGCGTAAAAGGATGGCCGAAATAGCTAGCTTGATGCTCAAATTAAGAAAGAGAATTGCGTAAGTTTTAACGCGTTTTGTTAATACTTCATTGACTCGTTTAACGCAGCCAAATGGTTTTAGCTTGGTTGGTCTAAACATGTTAAAACACTCAAGAAGTAAACATTGTGTGATGTAAAATTATTTCCAAACTACATAATAACCAAACACCTCTTAATGTACTATGTAAGGTACTTTCATTAAAATAAGACATGCACCCCTACCCACTTTATGTTAGTTATTCTCCGTTTCTATTCTTTTATGATCTATTAAATAACATGACAATAACATATTACACGCCTAAGAAACATTGCACAATATGACTCATGTTTAACTAACGGTATATTGGTTTTTATTAACCTTAACTATCGACTTTTGGTCATTGTTGGTCCCAACTAACGAATTGGTTGCTGACGGTCCCACCTTTTGACGTATTTGTTCCTAACGTTCACGACTAACAGAGTCCCAACGTCGTTAGTTGTAGGTCGCCGGAAAAACGTTTTTAGCCGGAAAAATCACTTTTTTTCCTCGAAAACTCAACATTTTCGTCTCAAACATCTTGGCAACTTTGTATCGGACCTTTAGAAACATTTTTCTAGTAAAAGTCTCAATTATTGAGGCCGCCGGAATCCTAGAATCATAGCCAGAATCGGTTGGCGATGCTCAAGTGGTGGTGGTAGTGTTCAGGTGGTTTTTTTCCGGCAAAAATGTGACTTTCACGGGCAAAAACGTTTTTCCGGCGACATGCAACCAACGGCGTTAGGATTCTGTTAATCGCGAACCTTTAGGAACAAATACGTTAACAGTTGGCCGGGACCGTCAACAGCCAATTCGTTAGTTGGGATCGGTAGTGACCAAAAGACGATGGTTGGGATGAATAGAAACCAGTATATCTAAAATGACCAGTTACGTTACATGCGTAAAAGGATGGCCGAAATAGTTGGTTTGATGCTCAGATTAAGAAAGAGAACCGCGTAAGTTCTAACTCGTTTTGATAATAATTCATTGACTCGTTTAACCCGGACACATGGTTTTAGTTTGGTTGGTCTAATTAGTTTCAACATGTTAAACACTCAATAAGTAAACATTAACATCGTATGATGTAAACAAACTATATTCATATCAGATAACTAAACACTTTTTAATGTAAGGTATTGTTACTAAAATAAAGCATGCACGTCTCTAGTACCCACTTTATGTCAAGTTATTCTCAGTTTATATGTTTATATAGACATTGAATAACATGATGATGGATACTATATAAGCTTCAAGGTATGGCACATGATTCTTTGGGAAATATGTCCCCGTCGTGTAGTCGAATATGATACGAATGTTAACAATAACATCATCTTAATTGTATCGAAAGTTAGATACAAAATAAAGTATAGAATTACAAATTGTATTCTTTAAAGTTTAAACATTTGTAATTTATGAATCAGGTCATTTAAAAAGTTTATTTGCAGGCGGTGTCCTTTACATGACATGTTTGTTTGATTTTCGTCCTTTTGAATAATTGGCATGATGGCATCCAACCAGTCTTGGCAATGAGGGCATTTAAGTCTTTTTAGGCATACTATTTAAGTATTTATAATTAACAAAGAAATTAAATATATTATAGAAAAGAAACTAAATAAATATGTTAAATAAAAACCCCGTTAAGTCTTGGCATGCTTTGATTTAACTGAGTTTTTGAATGACAGTTAGTATGGAGGACAAAAAAACGAATGTTTTTTGTCATACAAAGAGCACAGCCCGTAAATAAACTTTTTAAAGAACATGATCCATAAATCGCGTATATTTAAAGGACAAAATTTGTAATTCTGTCCAAAATTAAAGGATAAAAGGAAAATGCTAAAAATCCGTATACTGTTATTGTTTGATAATGTATTTAACAATGTGTTGTCGACGATGGATTTACGAGGAACATGTAATATGCTTACGTTACTATGGATACGAATTAATTAAGTCATGTGATCAAAGTAGTGTTAATGTATCCCAGTTGATCATTATTAGTCTTGGTAAAATTGTTTTGAAGTTAAGTACTTTTTTACCCTTGTGATCAACGAGCAGATGCATTTTGTAACCTCACTTTCGAATTTAAGCACCCTGACGTCTTCAGTGTGATATAGTATGAGCCCAGCCGGACTCTTCGCACACACAACACATCGGTAATAAATCTGAACCATCTTACGCTTCTCATGCTAAAATATGTATGTTCTAAATTTATATATATAATTTAATATATGTATTTTTTTTTCATTATTTTGATGATGGTATTTCTTTATACACCCCATAATCATTAACTTGTTTCCCTTCATGCTAACAATATCGAGTTCAAAGATGCATGAGTTCTAGATTTTGTGTCACTTTTTTTGGTTATTATATCATGAAATAAAGCATGAGATTACACATGTGACATGTGCAAATGTAAACCCTTTATAAGTTTAACTTACAGGATAGTTTATTTGGTTTTTAATTATTATGTTGGTATATGATTACTTTTGACGAGATCTTTTTGGAATATTTAAGACCTTAAAGTTTGTTTGTTTTGTTTGAATGATAACTTTTATTAAGATCACAAACCCAGCTAGCTTATATCCGGGGCAAAACACAAATGTTTATATGTTGAGAAGAGAATTCTTAATCCACTCGGCCAACCAACATAAAGTTTAACAATATAACTACAACACCACAAATATTACAATTAAATGATATAATCAAATAAGTTCTTTTTTTTCAGCTTCCCGGTGACGGAAAACCTCTCTACGTACTCCACCAAGTTGTACAACTAATCGCCTCAATAACCTCTCTCTTATTCTTAGAGTTTTAGTTTACAAGTAGTAGGTTTTTCGAAGCTCTTGATAATGAATTAAAAGAAACTAATAAAAATAGCATTCAAAAGGCTTTTAGCTCGTAAATTTAGCCACAAAATTTATTTATTTTTAAAACACACCCTTAATAAAAGTTCTTATACTGATGTGCTTTATACTCGGTTTTACGATTATTATATGATCAAAAGATATTTTACATAGTCGTATCAAGAAAGTTGGATAAAATATTGTTTTTTATGAGGTTTGTGTTCATGTCCCGTAGTTATTAAAAAACTGTGTAATTTTGGTATATAAAGTTTATAGAGTATGAGTTAGCATTAAAAAAGTTAGGTATAAAAATATAAATGATAATAAATTATGATATGTGTCACAATTAATTGTATGTGAAGTTTGTAAGTTGTAAGTAGTTTTCGTATGTCAACTCTAATATCAAAGTTGAATAATTGTCTACCTACTCTTTTAGTTGTTATTTAAACCATATTGCGAATTTTATACACATATCTTTTGCTCTTCTTTTGTACATGATTTGCCGTATTATATAATTTTTTATTTCTTGGTTGCTTACACAACTTAAATTGACAGACTCATATATAAGATTAAATTGCTATAACTTCAAAAACAAACACACACACACAAATAAAATAATAAATAAGAAACTATATTTTATAACGTTCGGCGGCGTTGACATAAAATGGGTTATGATAAAAGCGGATCCTTTTTGTTAAAAGATATATAATTTATTTAGGATCATAAGATAACACATGAAAATAAGGAGATAGATGCTTTTAGTCTATGATTTTTGAAAGTTACACAATCACTATTAATGAAAAGAAATACTATGTAAGCGAATCGGTTCTTTTATTTTCTTGTCATATCTTTAAAGTTAAACATCGAATTTGGGCATACACAAAGAGAGGGGGGGGGGGGGATAAATACAAAATTCTAGCAAAATAATATAAAAATAAAATAATATAAAAATAAAAGTTCAAAACGATGAGAGTTGAGTGAGTTATGATCGAAGAGGAAAAATCGAATACGAAATGAAAATAGTCAAAACCTAAAAGAAATTGAAGGCAGTTAAGTATGGGAGTAGGCTGAAAGGCCCACTAATCATTATTTTATAACTTGCAGTCTTGCAGTCCAGTTCACCTTTAACATTTTGCAGCCCATTTAGCCTAAAAGGCCTCATACAAATTTGTACCCATTTTGCATTTTGCAGTCCATGACTCCATGTAGCATAGTTGACTCGCATTGTTTGTCTATATCTATATCTATATCCATACTATATATAATACATCAAACAAGGGCAAATTAAGACATCCACTTTTAAGTAATTTACAACACTTAAAGCATAAGGTATATGTGTTAGTAAGGGTAAACATGTCTTTTAAATACAATACATTCAACTTACAAGTTTGGTCCCTCATCTTTAACCATATTATGTTTTTAATTTAACTTGTAAACTAACTTTTCACCCATGATTTTTAAACGACTATAGCCTTTTCATACGTTAATATTTTTATAAACAAATTGCACCATAAAAACGAGCATTTTTTTCTTTAATTTGGATATTATATTGTTGTAATTTTTTTTCATTTAAATAAATTAATATGTTACGTATGGGTGTTCAATGTCGGTTTTGATGATTTTTAAGTTAAATTTGTGAGTCCAACCGTTAATACTGATTTTTTGTGGTCCAAAACCAAACTCAACCATTAAAAGTTGAAACCGAATCGTTACTAACGGCCTGGTTCCAGTTTGGTTTTACAGTTTAAATAATTAATAATTTAAATGTACCATCAATTTTAACTAAAAACCAACATGATATGATACTTGAGACGATCATAAATAAAAAATGATAATTTTAACCATATAAATGGTAAATATTAATGGAAGATCTAGGACGTGAAATAATAACAACAAATATTACAAAAGAAATCATATTGCAATTAGGTTAATTTACAGTCTTTTCTGGTATCATATAGCCGGTTGCCGATATAAACCGCAAACCAACCGTTCACTACGTTTTGAAAGTTTTGAAACCGACCAATAAACCGAAAGTAAAAAAAGAAAAACAAAAAAGAAGTCAGACCAATGACCGATTTAAACGATTTCAAGGTTTTAACCGAACCATAAACACTTACATTTGTATGTGATTAACAGGTTCATACATTCGTTGCATCGTGCGGGCACCCGTCTAGTTACTTATTTAATGACATACCCATTTTTGGTCGTCTCGGAGATTTCGAGTGTCCATAAAGAGTATAAAAAATGAGCTTTATGTAATTTTCCAGGACGAGTACCCCTCAGCCCATGGGGCTCTTGAATTCCCGATTACAGTCGTGGATGTTGCAAATGGTTGGGCCCAAGTCATATTTCAATTAATTAGAATTGTTAGGCTCAATTTATCAATTAAACATATTGTAAGGTTCAATTTATTACTAACCAATTAGAACTTGGAATGTCTAAATCCATTATTTTGTTTATTTGTTTATATTTAGACTTTTGGAGAATTTTTAGACCCTTTATATAAACCCACACCCTTATATTTATATAAACATAGTTTCTTTTTAGTGTATACTTTATTATTATTATTATTATTATTATTATTATTATTATTTCAGCTCCTATTGAAAGCGGCCCTAAGACCGCGGCTGAGCCTTGCATGGGGTATGGGCTGGGTTTGCGTAATTTATTGTTTGCAAGGTTCTATTGATTAAAATAGACTAATACACGACTTTCAACCTACACGAGTGGACAAAATGGATTTGGGATAAATCTTCTCGTCTTTCTTAAAAGAGTTCAAAAGGGTCGTATTGGTTTGGGTTGACCCAATATATTACCGGCTTTTCCGGTACACAAGGCCGTCTTCGAGAATTTGAAGACCTTGGCCGAGTCAAAATATAAGACCCGTAGGTCATAACGAAAATTTTTTATTCGCTAATGTACATGGATAAAACTTTTATCGATCGATTTATTATAAGCAAACCATTCTGAGCATGTAATTATCTCATTAACTATAAGTTTGTGCCCCCCGAAACTTATGTGCCCCGACCGATGATGCGGCTTGCACACCCTCCGAGCCTCCTGCCAGTACACCACTATTGACGAGTATGATGACTAAGGCCTAACGGGTTTTCCCTAGCCCATTTTTTAGAAAGAAAAGAAGAAAAAAGGAAAAGGGTAAAATTATTTTAGTAAGAAAAATCATTTCCGTTTTTTTAGCCCTAACTCTCACCATTTGTTACCAAACTACTTCTTTCTTCTAATACCAAACACCAAACATAAACATTAACTGGGCTTGGAGACTGAATTAAGTGGGCTTGGAGACGGGTTGGGCTAACATAACTTCATAGTCATATAAAACTTAAAAGTGGTTAAGTGTGGGTATATCGGTTATTGGGTTAAACCGAATTAGGGACAAAACCTATAAGGCTATAACTGTATTCAAAACCAAATTGGTTATTCGGTTCCGGTTAAAAACCAGTAACCGGTTAATAATTTGGAGGCACGGTTTGTTTTTGGTTTAATTGGTTTATAATCGAATAATAAACATCATTATTGAGCTGACCACTGATCGATTACTACTTACTAAGATGTAGGGATGGCAGTGAAACCCGAACCCGATGGTAAAACCCGAAACCCGACATAATTGGGACGGGTAATACCGGACCTATTAGGGTTTGGGACGTGTTTGGGATTAGTTTTGAAATTTTTCATGGGTTTGGATGAGTTTGGGATTTGTAATATACCCGATAACATTGACCCATTTACCCGATTATATACCCGATGTACCCGACATAACTTTTTTTTATATATTCATATTTAAGAATTAAATTTTATTTATTTCTTTTTCTATTTTGTCTCCATTAATTTCTAATGTCTAGTTATTCGAGTTTCACCTGATGATCAATCTCCAATTTTCCATAATATTGGCACATGGTTATTGTTCTCAAACAATCAACAGGTAATAATCCAATTGGATAGCTACATATTGGTTAATTTATTTCTAAAAAATATTCCATACGTTTGGATTCATATTCGAATAAAATTTACTCGTTTGTTTTTACTTTACAACAATGGTTATTACCTGTGTTAATTAACATTGTAAACTCGATAAGAAACCCGAAACCCGACGGTTCTGGGACAGGTTTTTATAATCGGTTCGGGTAATCGGGTCTGGGAATACTTAGACCCGTTCCAAACCCGACTCATTGCCATCCCTACTAAGATGGATATGGATTTGTAAAGTAGTTAGGAAAAAAGAGAGAATGAAGAACATTTTGTGAATAACCATTTTTATTGACCTTTGTCAAATTTCTCACTTTTTTAAGCATTAATATTGATTTCATACAACATTATTTTAAAAAAAAAAACACACATCATAAAATCAAGCATTTTTTAATCCTTAACTTAAAGACTATATTTGCTATGTAAAAGAACAAACAAAAAAGTAGGTTTGTTTTTATGCTATACAACATTATTCTACTAGATTATTTATATTAGTTTTTGTGTGTTGAAACTTTTGTTACCATATTTCTTGTGTAAGTTTATTTTAGTAAACTTTTTGTGTTAGGTTTTTTATACTAAATTCTTCGTTGGACTTTCGTACTGATTTTTTTTTTGGGTCGGAAGTTTTTGTACTAAAATTTTATGTTGGATTTTTTGAATTATTTTTTTTTTACTTTAAGAAAACAAGTGAATGAAAATTTAGATTTTATGACATAAATGCCCTTTAATCCTATTTATAAAAAGTGCCACGTAACATCTCCAATTCTTCATAATCCTTCTTAGACTAATTTAGACAAAACACATTTTTTTAGAAATCCCTTAAAAACATTATATAATAGTACATTTTTATATTTAAAACTTGAATAAACTAAGCTAGATTCCATACTCAAGTACAACACATTCAAAAATTATTAGGCAATGTGTAGTGAATGAGCTACAATTTGGGACGTTTTGCGCCGTGTGGCGCCCAGTCAGCAAATGATGAGAATTTGTTTTTGGGGTGTAATGGTGTAGGGGCTACAATAATAATATAATAATAATATATATATGTATATGTATATATATACCACACACATATTAATAAAATATTAATATTCTTCAAACCTTTTCAGGCGACAAATAGTCCCCGCCCCCGCCCCATTTCGCCCCAATTTCGCCCAGGGGGCGGTGTTCCACCCTAATTTCGCCCCAAATTCGCCCACTTTCTCGCCCACTACGTTTGGCCTTATTATCATCTTGTCATCTCTGGTTATACAGACCGCCCCTCGTGCCATCCCATGTCTCAACATAAACACATTACTATTTTAGTTTATCTCTAAATGATTGCCCGTACACTAATATTTATTTTTCTTGTTAAGTACAGGTTAGAAGTTATAATTGCAATTAAAAGATCTCATCTTGCATGTATATATTTGTATTTGTTCTCTCTCATAACTAATACGAATTTTCTTTGTTATTACCTAACGACCTCTGTCACTAACAGAGTTAGATCTTGACTCCTACGGACTATCTTCCGCATTTGTCCATTTGTGTGACAACATTTATTTTCCTTCTCTATATCAATATACCATGCATTGCCATGAAGACATATTGCACATATGCATGTGTATATTATATATATGTTTTTTTTCCATGGATACTGAATACCTAACTAAACAACCCCGAAAACCCCGAATACAAAAAAACCCGAATCTTAAAATTTAAACCCGAAAACACCCTTACCTTCCTAGACAACAGATTTAGGACATGTTTAAAAAACACTAACTCTAGGGCAATAAAAGTAACAAAACCCCAAACTCAGGAGTTCAAATGTAAAAAGTAAGAATAAGAAAATCTATATATTCGGGTTGTTTTTCCATTTTTATTAATTGCAAAATAAACTGAATCGTACGCTTCGTTTTTTACATTAAACCAAACTGTCGGCTTTTGTTTTGATTTGTTTTTTTTAGTTTCGAATTGTTTTTTTAGTTTCATCCACACCCCTACCCAAATGTGTTAAAAAACTGGTTTATAACCGGTAAACCGGTTTATAAACGACCCATTAACACCCAAAACTGGTTTCCAAAACTACCCAACCCGTAGATTCGTATATCTTTCAACCTTTAATACACAAACCGGTTTCAGAACCAAACCAAAATGAAAAAGCAGTTTAAGACCCGTTAACCTATTTCAAACCAACCCAAACCGATTTCTAACTTGAACCAGTTTAAAGCCGATAACCGATTTATACACCTCTAAAGGATGACACCTTGATGGACAAAAAGATTTTAGAGTGATATATAACCCATTTGCCAACAAACCCAAACTTTAGGGTCATAAATTTAACAAACCCCAAAACCCAAGTATCCAAAACCAAAACCCATTCACCTATCACACTTTATCCATCACACAATAATAATATCTTCTTCTTCTTACTCATTCTCTCTCATCCTGAACATGAACAACAACTTCATCAATCAATCAATAGTGGGTTTCACACAGATCTAACTAAAACCCACTTCCCAAACACCCTCATAACCCCAAATCCACCTTCCTCCCATCTTGCCGGACCTTTCCCCGGCCAATTTTCCGGCCAAATGATTCACTCACCCTGAAGAACAACTTCATCACTACACGGTTTCACTCAAATCCAACCAAAACCCACTTCCCAAACACCCTCAAAACCCCGAATCCACCTTCATCCCATCTCACCAAACCTTTCTCCGGCCAAATTTCCGGCCAAAATGATTCACTAATCCTGAATAATAATTTCATAAATACTGGGTTTCACTCAAATCCAACCAAAACCCACTTTCCAAACACCTTCAAAACCCCAAATCCACCTTCACCCCATCTCGCCGGACCTTTCTCCGGTCAATTTTCCGGCCAAATGATTTATTCATACTGAAGAACAACTTCATCAATACTAAGTTTCACTCAAATCCAACCAAAACCCACTTCTCAAACACCCTCAAAACCCCAAATCCACATTCACCGGACCTTTTTCCAGCCAAATTCCCGCCAAAATGACTCAATCATTCCCAGAAGAAGTACTCGAACACGTGTTATCATTCCTAGTTTCACAATCCGACCGTAACGCCGTATCCTTAGTCTCCAAATCATGGTACGACACCGAACGTTGGTGCCGGAACCACATCTTCATCGGAAACTGCTACGCCGTAAACCCTAGGGTTTTAACCAGGAGGTTTAAGGAGGTGAAGGGTGTGGAGTTGAAAGGAAAGCCGCATTTTGCCGACTTTAATTTGGTACCCGAAGGATGGGGCGGGTGTGTGGACCCGTGGATTGTCGAAATGGGCCGGGTTTATTCCGGGTTGGAGGAGATTAGATTGAAGAGAATGGTGGTGACTGATGAGGGTTTAGAGATGGTGGCTAAAGGGTTTGTGAAGTTGAAGGTGTTGGTGTTGGCGAGTTGTGACGGGTTTAGTACCGACGGGCTTGCGGCCGTTGCGGCTAATTGCAGGTTGAATATGTTGTTTTTAAATTGTTTAGTTAGTGAATAAGTAATTATGTTTGGCCTTTTGTAAATTTGAATCATGTGTACTCGGTTTAGTTATTAGCATAAACCGAAACTGAAGTTATAGATTTTTTGGTTAATTACGTTAATGTGGAATGTGTTCTTTAATTAGTGATTAAGTAATGCTTGTTGAATCATGTGTGATGGGGGGGGGGGGGTGCACGGTTCGGTTTGGTTATTAGTCGAAACCGAAACTGAAGTCGTTGATTACATTATGTTATTAGCTAATTGGTTTTCGGTTTATTAGGTTAGTTTGTCGGTTTTTGGTTCGGTTAATAACTAATACCAAAACTTGGGCTAATATGTTTACTTAGAAATACAGTTAATGGAGGCATAAGACATAAAACAAGAAATATAAGAAAATATAAATGGTTCGGTTACCGATAACCCATTTTTGCTTAATATCGGTTCGGTTTCATTGGTTTTCGGGTTGGTTAGGTTAATTTCTGTTAACGAGGGTACAGAAGAAACCCAAAATCAGTTTTTGGTTTAATTGGTTTTTGGTTAATTTCGATTCGGTTTCATCGGTTTTCAGTTCGGTTTTGGTTAATGGCTCAGTTATTGCTCACCCATGACAATGCATGCCTTTCATAAGCCTGTTTTTGTTACTTTATGATTATTGTATATGAAGTATGATTAGTTTCTTTAAATCATTTTGTTTGCACAATGTAATTAATTGTTTCTGATAGTATACAAGCTATGTAATGTTAATATGTTATATGCTTTCTTTTAGTTTCTTGAGGTATTGATGCTAGATTACTTGCTTTTATTGAACTGATTATACCGTTGGTTTCAACTTTAATCAATTTAAAAGTCTTTTTTTATTCGTGTTTTTCATTCATCTAATTTTCATTACAGAAATTTACGAGTACTGGATTTACGAGAATGCGAAGTCGAAGAACTAAGCGGCCACTGGCTAAGCCACTTCCCAGACACATTCACCTCACTCGAGTCTCTCAACATCACTTGCTTAACTTCCGAAGTCAGTTTCTCAGCCCTCGAACGGTTAATTTCCAGGTCACCAAATCTAAAAACCCTTAAACTAAACCGCACCGTACCTTTAGAGAAACTACCCACGCTCCTACAACGGGCCCCACAGCTCGTTGAATTCGGTACGGGCGCCTACTCAGCCGAAGGGTTGGACGCTTATTCAAGCTTAGCAGAGGCGTTTTCGGGCTGCAAGAAGCTAAAAAGCTTATCGGGGTTTTGGGATGTGATTCCGGCGTATCTTCCGGCTGTTTATTCCGTGTGTTCGCAGCTTACGTCTTTGAACTTGAGCTATGCAACTGCGCAAAGTCCGGATCTTTCCAAGATTATTAGTCACTGCCATAATTTGCAGCGTCTAGTGGTAAGTTATAATGCATGTTCCGTCTTGTTTTGAGTTTAAACTTTGATTATTCATTTATCTGCACATATAATTGGTTTTTATCACTGGTTTCTAAGGGCGTGCTCGTTTCACAAAATTTGTGGGAATTCAAAGGAATTGGAATTAAAATCCCATGACATGGCGTGTTCGTTTCGTTTGAACTTGAGCTATAATTGTTTTTTTTTGTTTAACGACGACAACGAATATTTTGAGTTATGAATTTTTTATTATTGTTTTTGAATATTTTTTTGAGGGGTTTTGATCTTAATAGAAAACCCATAAAAAAATTTTAAAAAATTAATAAAAAAACATAACGCAAAATATAAACAAAAAACAAAAAATCTAAAAAATATAAACAACAAGCATATGCACAAACAACAAATTAATTTGATTTCTTCAAAATCTCAGCATGGCTTTCTTCGAAGTTAATTTAATATATTATTTTAAATACGCGATTATTGTTTTGTTGTGATTACATGTAAGTGTAAGTGGGAAAACTGGTGGGTCATGTAACGGGTCAAAACATGAACACGTTGAAATGTGTAATTCTTTGGTATGGGTGGGGCCGAGTCGACTTGAAATACTTGCCTTGAATTAGTTAATCTTCATTATAAGTAGGTTAGTGTGTCGAATATGGTTAAAAGATTGTACCTTTCTAATAAAGATTTCATTTTTTAAGTTAACAAAAAGATTTATGTGGCTTTATTCATTAATAGTACTCTTTACACAACTTGTGACTCATTCAAGCTATATATCTATACTATATATAATACATCAAATAAGGGCAAATTAAGACACTTAGATTTTAAGTAATTTACAACTTAATTAACAAATGGTACAATTTACATAGCATATTGAAGATGGGCAAAATAGTAAACTTCAATTTTTTAAATATAGTTACTATATTGTCCCCTCAACTTTAATCAAAATTTTATAAATTTAAGTAATAGTTACAACCTTAGCCCTTTAACTTTTAACCATATATTATTTTTAATTTCACATTTAACCTAACTTCCACCCAAAAGTTTTAAACGATCATAATTTTTTCATACACTTATATTTTTTTTAAAAAACGACACCATAAAAACAAGAATTTTATTCTCTTTAATTAGAGTATGATATCGCCTTAGCTTTTTTTAGTTAAAAAAATTAACATTTACGTAGCGGTGTTTGCGATCCGGTTTTGATGGCCTTTAAATAAACCATTAGTAGCGGTTTTTGATCATGTAAACCGAAACAGAACGGTTAAAAATTGAAACCAAATCACTATCAACGATATGTGTTCCCGCTGCGTCGCGCGGGCACCCGTCTAGTATATATATATATATATATATGGGCAGGTTCAAGAGGGAACTCAAAAAAAGTTGGAAACTGGAGAACTCTTCATTTTACATGTAAAAAATAATATAAAGCTCGATTTTACATGCAAAAATTTAGTTTTAACATAAATTTTTTTGGACTTTTTGTTTATAAATACATGTAAAAGACATTCCAATAAAAAAAATTGATTTTGTGAAAAAAAAAAATTACCATTTTTTAACTGAAATTTTTATTATTATTATTATTTTTTGAAATGGCTTCTACATGTGTTTATATGTAAAAAGCTCTAAAAAGATTATGTAAAAATGTGTTTTTTACATGAAAAATGATTTTTTTTTGTATTTTTTACATGTAAAATGAAGAGTTCCCTAGTTGCCCACTTTTTTTGAGTTCCCTCTTGAACCTGCTTATATATATATATATATATATATATATATATATATATATATATATTTGATTTCAGTTTTACATGTTTGATCGGTTAACGTTGATAATTTAACCATAGTTGATAGTACGCTTCGTTCCCTTCCTATACTGTATTGAAGCTTAATGTTCATATTTACATCAAAATTTTATTTTCTTTCAAGCTAACGAAAAATGCAATTACAGGTATTAGATTACATCGAGGACACTGGCCTAGAAACCGTTGCTACATCATGTAAACACCTAAAAGAACTAGTCGTTTTCCCATCCGACCCATATGTAGCAGACGCAAACGTACCCTTAACCGAACAAGGTCTCGTTTCAGTTTCCCAAGGCTGCACAAAACTCCATTCCATCCTATATTTCTGTCGCCAGATGTCAAACTCCGCACTCGTTTCAATCTCCAAAAACCGCCCTAACCTAACATGCTTCCGTTTATGCATTCTCGAACCCCGCTCACCCGATTACCTAACACTCGAACCCCTAGACACCGGATTCGGCTCCATAGTCGAAAACTGCAAACATCTCACACGCCTTTCAATGTCGGGCCTTCTTACGGACCGCGTGTTCGAGTACATCGGAAAACACGCGAAGAAACTCGACATGTTGTCGATAGCGTTTGCAGGTGACAGTGATTTGGGGTTGCATTATATTTTATCGGGTTGTGATAGTTTAAGGAAGTTGGAGATTCGTGATTGTCCGTTTGGCGATAAAGCTTTGCTGGCAAACGCTTCGAAGTTGGAGACAATGCGATCCCTTTGGATGTCTTCTTGTTTCGTTAGTTTTGAAGCGTGTAAATTACTTGGTCAGAAAATGCCTCGTTTAAACGTTGAAGTTATCGACGAACGCGAAAACTTGAACTCGATTCCCGAAAATGTCCCTGTTGAGAAGGTTTATATTTATCGGACGGTTTGTGGTCAAAGGTTTGACATGCCGGATTTCGTACGGATAATGGGTAAAGATAAAGCCGGCGTGTACAATCTTTCTTGAGGTGCGTATCCATACTCGCAACGATCGTTTATATTATTTTTTCTAAAGAGTAAATTGTTGTTTTGGCCCCTGTGATTTGTCATATCTGCGGTTTTAGTCAAATAGTTTCAAATTTGCGATTTTCGTCCCCGTGGTTTCATTTCATTTCATTTGCAATTAAACCCGAATTCATCAACCCATTAAGTCTGGTTGTTAAACTCATCAACGTGCGCCTCACGAGAGGGGCAATTTTGCCCTTTTTTCTCCCCAAATAAACCCCAGTCCTAATTCGCAAGCCCCCTCATGTGAGGAGATGTGGTGTATTTGGTAAAAGAGGATAGAACTACCCCTCATGTGAGGCACACTGATGGGTTTAACGACCGTACTTAACGGGGTTAATTTTAATTGCAAGTGAAATGAAACCACATGGACGAAAATCGCAAATTTGAAACTATTAGACTAAAACCGTAGATTTAGACAAACCACAGGGACGAAAACCGCAGTTCACTGTTTTGTAAATTTAGTTTAGATTTTTTGTTTTGACATTTATTTTGGTACTTAGGTTCAGATTTGGTACATTTGGATATTGTTGCTGCTGCTGGTGGATTTGGTGTATTGAGTTTCTAGAATGTATTTGTATTAGTTTGTGATTTAATAAAAGATTTTTGTAAGTTGTAACATATCATAATGTTTGTGTTATTAAACATTGTATCATTAGTCCATTGCATCTTCAAATAACTTCAATAATCTATTCTCATGTTCATGATCTTGATTTACTGTGTTTGGTTCATACATTTTTTTTAAAAATTTGGAATGTTATATAAGTTGAGGTTCACAAGCCGGGTATTTTCAGGAACCAGTTCCGGGTATGGCCAACAAAAGTCAAAACCGGGACGGATAGGAATCGAATCTGGGTATTTGTTTGGTTTTTTTCGGGTTCGACCAGGTAAAGATGGAACCGGTTCAGGTGGGTCCGGGTCGGGTACAGGTCCTGGGAGAAACCCAAAACCAGGTCATACCTGCACGTCGGGTATTGGTAGGTAGCGGTTCCGGATTGGGGCCGGAACTGAGTATTATGTGCACCTCTAGTTATAAGAATTGAGCTGAGTAAGTGGATGTGTCAAATAACTTAAAATTTGACCAAAATTTGTTATGTTTTCGGTTTTACGTATGAGTTCAGTTCGGTTATGGGTTGGTTTTAACATTTGGAACTTGAACTTTTTAGTTGTAAAAATTAGTTATAGATAATGAATTTGGGACTAAACCTTTTGGTCTAAATTTGTTATTAACCATTTAGTTAAAAGAAAAAGTAAAAAAATAATGAATTTGAGCCGTAATTCAATAATGTACATGCAAATAAAGTTCGACGTGGTTTGGTTCGAAGTACAAGTGAAAACCGTAATTTTGATTGAACAATAACGAAACGTCAGCTGTTAGTTTGGTTTGCTTATCTTCGTCATTTGTGTTTGTTACATGTAAGCATCTGATTTTTACGTAGGAGAGGTCTTGATTTTAAATATTTATTTTTTACTAGTTATGTTTGACATCTTGAAAGCCATATGCTGAACACAAGTTATGTTTCATATGATCTCGTTGATTAGCGGGATAATCCCATGATTTTTTGACAAGAGGTTGAGGTGTATAATAATAAAACTTGTTGCTATGGGCGCTATCCAGGGCATCATTGGGGCTTCGATGCTCCTAGACACCGTAGAGAGGCGCCTTTGGTGAGGCGCTTGGGGGGGGGGGGGGGGGTTGGAACGCTGGACGCGCTTGGGCAGTTTTGTTGGGCCCTCTCTCTCTCTCCATCTCTCACACACATACACATACACATACACATACATACGTGTGTGTGTATATATAGGAGCTTTAAATCACAGCGGAACATTATAGGTTGGGGCTTCAATGCCCTCGATGCTCACGACATGACACTGCAAAGTGGCTTCGATGCCCCCACCATAAAAAAACAATCTAAATGGCTAAGGTTATCGATATCAACCACAAACAAGAAGCTTTATATATATGTATTAAATGATGATATCCACTTTTTTTTATACATGCATACATCACAATTATGATGATGTACATCGTACATGCTTTTTTTATTATTCAAATATTCATTCTTCCATCAATTCATTGAGGCCATTCTGCAAATCTCTGGTTTAGATACTTACCATCAAGTAGATGCTCATTTAAAGTCAATTCTCTGAATGACTTACTATTCTTTTTTAACTTTATTAACTCTCAGAATCTTTTTCTTTTTGATCATTGCTCAACTTTAGGATTTTACGATGTCTATCAATAATATTATTACTAAATAATTCATTATTAAAATTTGATGTATTTGTTTTTAGACAGAATTACAGAAGCTGTCCTTTATGTTTACCCCAAATTTTACTCGTGGTCATTTATCTTCTAAATTGATGTTTATTGTCCTTTACGTTTCAGAATCATACAGCGTTTGTCCTTTAGGCCTAACCCCGTTAAAATTCTTCGTTAAGTTGTGTCACGTGCTGCTCACGTGGGGGTATAACCGTAATTTCAGACCCCCTTCACATTTCCCCCCATTTTAAACCCAATCCAACCCTGATCGTTCAATAAATTATAACAAAAAAAATTACGGTTATACCCCCACGTGAGCAGCACGTGACACAACTTAACGAAGATTTTTAACTGGGTTAGGCTTAAGGACAAACAATGTAAGATTTTGAAACGTAAAGGACAATAAACATCAATTTAGAAGATAAAGGACCACGAGTGAAATTTGAGGTAAACATAAAGGACAATTTCTGTAATTCTGTCTTGTTTTTATTAACCCAAACTTTCATCTTTTGGACATTACTGATTCCAGCTAACTACTTGGTTATTGACGGTCCCGTCTTTTAAAGTATTTTTTGACGGAAAAATGTTTTGGCCGGAAAACTCACATTTTTTGGGAAAAAGTCAACATTTTCGTTCCAAACATCTTTGTAACCTTAGATCGGACGTTTAGGAACCTTTTTTTTTAGTAAAACCCCGCTTATTGAGGTCGCCGAAACCCTAGAACCATCGCCGGATTCGGTTGGTGGTGCTCAAGTGGTGTTCAGGTTGAGTTTTCCGGCAAAAAATGTGACTTTTCTGGCCAAATGCGTTTTTTCCGGCGACCTGTAAGTAATGTCGTTAGGATTATGTTAGTCGCAGACCATTGGGAACAAGGACGTTAAAAGATGGGACTGTCAGCAGCCAATTCGTTAGTTGGGACCTTCAGCGACTAAAAGAGGATAGTTGGGAACTTGAGATTAATAAAAACCAATATACCTTAAATTTTTTTTACAATAATCAATAACGACGAAAGCACTATGCGTTTGAGAGAGAGAAATCGAAGTTGATAGCGGCAAAAAGAAGTAAATTATCGATTTGGTGTTTTTAAATGTATAGAGAGGCATCCATTCGTGTAACATGCAATACATAATTACAACTATTTTAACCCTTCATTTAACACACTTGCAACTTGATTACTCTCGCCGGTCCATTCACAACCCGTCAATCGGCTTCAACTCTTCATTCATCTTGTTCATATATCACGCATGGTGGACAATGTATCTTACTTGAGAAACACTGTGAGTTTACGTATTTTCGTTCAAAAAAAATTAATACACAGTGTAAATTTAACCGTTTTCGTCAGAAAATTTAGGACAACCCCCCCCCCCCCCCCCCCCCCCAAAAAAAATGACACTAATTAAAGTACCGTTATCAATATATTTATTTGTATGTGTTATAGTTGCAACTGTTCACTAATCTTTAGCTCATATGTACTTTTATGTTGTGTACATTAGCTTACAAAGTTTAAGCTTACATCAAAATTTGATAAATTTAACTAAGTTACATGTAAATAATACTTTTATTTACTAAGATGATCTAAGTAATTAACTAATTATAGGTTGAGTTTTACTAATGAATTTTGTTTATATAAGTTTCTATTTATAAGTTCCTTTTTATTAGTCACATATGGCCTTCGAAATCTGCGGACTTGCCCTAAGGTTCGGGCGTCACTTCTTGTAAAGCCGTAAACAAACCACACATTAGGATTAGTTATTGGTATATTGGTTTTTATTAATCCAAACTATCGTCTTTTGGTCACTGCCGGTCCCAACTAACGATTTGGTTGCTGACAGTCCCAACTTTTAACGTATTTGTTCCTAACGGATCACGATTAACAGAATTCTAACGGCGTTAGTTTGCAGTTCCCCGGAAAAACGTTTTTAGCCTGGAAAAGTCACATTTTTTGCCGAAAAATACCACTTGAACACCGCCAACCAACCACCGCCACTTGAGCACCATAAACCGATTCCGACGATGGTTCTAGGGTTCCGACAACCTCAATAATTGGGGTTTATATAGAATAAAGTTCTTAAAGATCCGATACAAAGTTACAAGATGTTTGGGACGAAAATGTTGAGTTTTCGGGAAAAAAATGGGAGTTTTCCGGCCAAAAACGTTTAACCTGCAACTAACGGTGTTAGGATTCTGTTAGTCGCGGACCGTTAGAAACCAATACTTTAAAAGTTGGGACCATCAGCAACCAATTCGCTAGTTGGGACCGGAAGTGACCAAAAGACAATAGTTGGGATTAATAAAAACCAATATACCTTAGTTATTTGGTTGCATAGTACAAGTTTAATGGGTTAAGATTTAAATTAATGACTTGTTTCCTGATTTTGGACGTGACCGGACTAAAAACCGATAACTTTGGAAGTATAGACCGCCTATCGGTTCTGGTTCGGGCAGCTGGTTCAACCGGTCTTCGGTCGGTTCGTAAAGCCCAGCAACTTCTTTAGCAGCATATAACTAGTTTTGCTTAGACACACTAACTTAAGGTGGCCCATACATATAAAAACCAAGAAAAAAGTTAAAAAAACCATGCTCTCCATTAGGCCCATGTAGATAATACTGGGCTTCATTGATTCCTCACATTAATAGCAGGCCCAACTTGAGATTTAGCTTCTCGTTCAGCGCTAACGGTCTTGCCATCACTTGATAAAAATACCGGTTTATACCGACCATAGACATGAAATCCTGTTTGGGAAACCGGTTTGAAAAAACGAAGAAAAAAAGACATCTTTTTCCATTATGGGAATTAGCTTCAAGGGGTGAAGTTGTACGCGTTCTATGTTGTTCAAATGGTCTTTCAAGCAAATTGTGATAGGCCGTATTCGGATGTCAACGCTAAACAATGTTATTTAAGTTTGAAAAATTGGTTTTTATTGTCCCAACTATTGCCTTTTGGTCATTGCCGGTCCCAATTAACGAATTGGTCACTGATGGTCCCTACTTTTAATGTATTTGTTCCTACCGGTCCGTGGCTGACGGAATCCTAACACTGTTAGTTTCAGGTCGCCGGAAAAAAGTTTTTGGCCGGAAAAGTCAATTTTTTTACTGGAAAACACCACCTGAGCACCGCCACCACCACCAATTGACTCACCGCCAACCAACTACCATCACTTAAGCACTATCAACTGATTCCGACGATGGTTCTAGGGTTCCAGTGACCTCAATAATTGGGGCTTTTACTAGAAAAAAGGTTCCTAAATGTACGATACAAAGTTACCATGATGTTTGGGACAAAATTGTTGAGTTTTCGGAAAAAACGTGTGTTTTCCGGCCAAAAATGTTTTTCAGCAACCTAAAACTAACGACGTTAGAATTATGTTAGTCGCGGACCGTTAGGAACAAATACGTTAAAAGTTGTAACCGTCAGCAGGCAATTCATTAGTTGGGACCGACAGTGACCAAAAGACGATAGTCAGGACCAATAAAAACCAATTTTCCTTTAAGTTTGGAAAGATTAGAGAGCGGTTTTACAAAGAAAAAAAAAGTTACCGGTTTTCACAAACACACATTACAGGACCACAAAAGGTTCAGATTTCATGTAGGAATAGTACCTATACATTTGCTTCAGATGTCATATAATATAACTAAAGTTTTAAATGTGTATATAGACTAAATTCATAACATATATTTAAATATTATAAGACTATTACAATTTTGGAAGACCAAACGAAATCAATTTCTAACACCTTTTGCTTTTATATAACTTGATATTAACGTTTGTCTAGCACCATATTTATGCTATGTATCTCACCAAATGAATCATAAATAGCATCATATGTCCACTTTGGACCCATTTTAACATGTTCTTATCAAACAATTTAAAAACACATTGGATGTTTTTTCTTCTTTGTAATTTTCTAAATCTCGACTTCACACGTGTAACTGATGAGGACTAAGCGTATTTCAAATTAAGAAAATCAAGTACCAAACCCGTAACTTCTATCATAAAACATACATGTCATAAGGAACATAGGTATACTCTGTGCTTATATGTGTGTTTTCTTATGTGTATTGTGAACCTATGAACAAAACTCGTTTTTGTGCCGGCGAAAGTTCTTTAATTCGACACTGATAATATATGCATTACAACATGTATTATGTCTATAATAGCAAGCATTATTTATGTATGTTAAAAAAGTAAGGCAAAACTCAAAATATTAATTCCATCATAATTTTTATTTAAAGGTTTATTATATATAACACATAACTCATTCTCCCCACTAAACGAAATAAAAAAAGATATTGAATAAAAGCATATTCCACCATTTCAAAACTTATTCAGCTATCGCTAGCATCTACCAGATGTTCGGGAGGGCAGATTCGGTACTCTTCTCGGGTCTTATACTTCAACCGACGACGGGTATAATCGTCTTTTCACCATTGACATCCAAACATAGTACTTTAGTTGCCACGACTTCTTTGATCTCTCCATCAGCTTCATCTTCATCTTCATCCACCTCCGTTTCCTCTGGCATTTCCAACACTACCTCTAACTCCACAGTCTCCACCACGGGTTTTTCCAGCATTTCGAGTATCGCCCTTAAGCTCACCACGGGCGTGACTACCGGCTCGTCTTTTGGTTCAACAATTGGTACAATTGGTCTCACTTGCTTATTTTTATTTTTGTAAATAACATACAAGACCATTTGTGTCACTCCAAACAAGAACCCTAGCACATTTGGTGTCTACAAAAAGAAAATAGACAAGTTTTATTAAACCAAAACCCTTTTGACTTTTGACTTTTTGAGTAATATAAAATTTACCAAAAAAGTGAAAAAGAAAAAAGAACACTAATAAGACAAAATCAGTTAAATTTATAATATACACATATTAATATATTGTTATAGGAAAAAAAATACTCATACATATTATAATCTTTAGATTTTCTTAGGAAAACTTAATTATATTTTTATTATAATTATAAAGATAAAAAAAATATATTTATGTTATTTTTTTTTTAATATTTCTGCTATACCAAGTGGGTTTTAAATTCTTTATCAACAAAAATAAAGTTGTTAAATAAATAAATGAGTGTATAAAATATAAACTTTCTTTTACTTTTTTTATTTTTATTATAATTATAAAGATAAAAAAATATATTTATGTTGCTTTTTTAAAATATTTTTGCTATACCATATTGGTTTTAAATTCTTTCAAGGATGACATCAACAAAAAAAGTAGTTGTTACATTAATAAATGAATGTATAAAATATAAACTTACTGCTACAAAGTAATCTTTGATCAAAAAGCCATAGAAAAACCACATTATAGCACAAAGGGTGAGGAAGAAGGATAGTGAGAATGGCATGTATTCAACACTTTTGGTTCTTATAACCAATCTCTGCAAAAAAAAGGTTAAATTTTGATAATTGAATTATTAATCATAGTTAAGTTAATAAATGAAGAGATTAATAATTAATTACCATAACGCTGAGCGGCGCAGCGAACACGCAAACTGAAAAGACGGCACAGATCCAACCAACAACGGATTCTCGTGTATGTGGTTTTTCAACCGCAAACCAAGTTGTAACGACTATCAACGCTAATGAGAATATGTTGAACAACACAACTAGCTTGAGTGTAGATTTCTACAAAAGTCACAAATGTTAAATTACATATTTCATATATGTAAATGTTTTTTAATATGTTTATATGAAATTATGAATCATGTGTGATGTATATTAATAGACATACCATGGCCTCTCTGGTGGCATAGATGAGGAAGAAAATGAGGTAAGCGGTTTCAATGGCGCAACCGACTGAATTTATGGTGATGATCATCATGCCATTTTCGGTCTTGAGATGGCCATAGTAAAGAAGCAACATGCAACTAAACAAGGCAACCGAGTATGGGACGGAGTGAAATCCTTCGGTGGATTTTTTCTTGTAGATCTTGTAGAAAGTTGGCCTGCAAAAATTTAATTTTATTTCAGAATCAATAATATATTAAGAACTGTGAAAGTTATGACAAAGTTGTGACAGTTATAAATCAAAACACACTAAAGGAGACGTACAAAGGAGCTAAGAACACACAGAACGAGATGATGTTTCCTGTAAAAAAATCAAACAAAAAAGTTTAGAAAAATATATGAGAATTTATTAGGAAGATGAAGAGATGATAACATAGATGAAGAGACTACCAAGAATGCCAAAAATAGAAGCCAAGAGATGAGTTGAGAAATGAGCCATTGATGTTGGTGGTGATGAAGCTCACAATTCACAAGGATTGAAAGAAAGAGCTTGAGAAAGACTTGTGCAAACCAAGGTATATATATAGGAGTCTCAAAAGCAAGTTAATGAAAATAAGGTGTGTTTTTACATGTGTATATTCTTTTACATATCTTTTTAATGATTTCTAACAATATTACTTGTGGAGAAAAACAAAATAATTGAAATGAGTACTTTTTTAATTTAATATTTTTATTTGATTATAGGTTTATTTAATTATAGGTTTCCCCAAATATATAGATGTTAATACCAAAATGATTTGATACAAAGTTATAGATTTTATATCTAAGGATATATTGTAACTTTATTCTTCTTATATATTATTCTAATTTTGTCAAGTGTAAGTTAGATACATAATGTCTTGTTTTGGCTATATGGCTTTGTTTTAAACATTATTTTGGTTTTATTGAAGAAAAAACTAAGCAATTGACTTATTGATTGCAAGGTATATTTTGCCTAAAATGCATCATAAGTATGTCTTCCACTAAAGTTTATTAAATCTCATAAAAGTTGTAACGTAACGGTGAAATGTTTTTTCAGTTCCTTAATAAGAAATAAGTAAAGTTAACCCGAGTTATAAGTGAGAATAAAAGATAGGGTTACAACACATTATATATGTCACGGCAAGCTTGTTTTGGTAAAGATCATTATTCTTATCGAAAACATGATCAAAATCATTTCACTTTTACTAAAGTTCCGCATAAAACGGTTCATTTATGTTTTGCTCAGACGATGTGTATGACGACAGGCTACTCAACAGAATACCTATAGAAATCACGTGAAAACAAACTTTTCTCCTGACGGTGATTACAGGTCATCAATCAGGCGAAACGACATAACAAAGACAACAGACTACTCAATAGAATACCTACAGAAATCACGTGAAAACGGAATTTTCTCGTGACGTTGATTACAGGTCATCAACCGGCGAATCGACATAATAAAGACGTGAAATATTTTGTACCTTTCTGGCCATGTGAAAATTATACTTGCTTTTATAGTTTTACTTTTTAATTTGCCCATTAAAAATTTGAAATCAATAACATTATAGCTTCCTTTCAAATTTAGAAGACAATTAAATATAAAAATTACACCAAATGATTTTTTTTAATAAAAGATTCATTATTCTTATCAAAAACATGATCAAAATCATTTCACCTTTACTAAAGCTCCTCAAAAACGATTTATTTATGTTCTGCTCAGACAGCGTGTATGACGACAGGCTACTCAACAGAATACCTATAGAAATCACGTGAAAACAGAATTTTCTCATGACGGTGATTACAGATCATCAACAGACGAACCCAGCATAATAAAGACATGAAATATTTTGTACGTTTCTGTCGCGTGAAAATTATACTTGCTTTTATAGTTCAACTTTGTAATTTTCCCATTAAAATTTTGAAATCATAACATTATAGTTTCCTTTGAGATTTAGAAGACAAATAAATATAAAAACTACACAAAATGATTTTTTTTCTTGAATTGAAAAATCTTCACACTTTTTAATATTTAAACTCTTGAATGACCTTATTTTTTTTAATAAAAAAATTATATTTTCTACTTTTTTTTTCTATAAATTATGACGACAAGTTAAATTAATGTTGTGCAACAACATAAATTAAATACAGTGACTCACATTCACATGGTTTTAGACGGCAACGCTATATATTTATATTCATTACATATATAGTGATTTATAATTTATAATATGGGAATTCGAAAAAAGAAAATAACTTTTTTTTTTCTTTGCCTAATTTTAGGAAACTTGTTCTCAATACGTAAATTTACAACAACTTAACGGCACTCAATCATGCTTCTACAACAAAGCTTCTACGTGTACTTATTCTAGAGCCATATACCAGCGGTCGGGGTGCGCACAATTTGGTTGGGACGGTTTTGAAATAAAAGCAAACAAAAATCCGAGGCTCTGGTTTTTAAATTTTCAAAAATCGTTCAGTTTTTATTATTTTGATTGGCTTAGGTTCGATGGTTTAAAAATCTTGGACCAAAAAAGCTGGCACAAAATAATGAAATTGGGCCTAAATTTATTTATTATGTAAGAACTAGTACCAATAATAATAATAATAATAAAATAGTTAAAAACTAATAGTTATTTTACATTTGGACAAAATATTGAGTTACGTATTTATTATTTTATAAACTTCTTAATACTAAAAGAATGAAAAGCCACAAATTCGGTTTCGTTTAGACGTTCAACTTTTTAGATTTTTATTACATACACAATCAAAACCAAACTGTAAGTTTGGTTTTTACGGAAATATAAAACCTAACCGTCAAAATCATTTTATTGAAATTGGCCTAAATCATTTTATTAGTTAAGAACTAATACCAATAATAATAATAATAAATAGTTAAAAACTAATAGTTATTGTACACTTGGGCAAAATATTGGGTTACATATAGGGGTGAGCAAAAAACAGTTCAGAACCGTCAGAACCGAGGAACCGGAACTGAACCGGTGCCTCAGAACCGCTAATGTGTGTACCGGTTCGGTTCTCGGTTCATACATTCAAGTTTTTAGATTCTATTATATGCAAAACCAACACTGAACCAAAAGTTTGGTTTTTACAAAAAACATAAAATCAAATAGTCGACTTTTGTTTTAGTTCAGCTCTTCCAGTTTCGGATTGGTGTTTCAACTTAATGCACGCCCCTAACCAGCGGTGGCTCAGTAGACTAGGTTCGATGGTCGATCCACGAAGACAGTTGAGGAAACCAATCGAACGCTTGAGATTAAATTGATGGATCGGTTGGGATTACATCATGATAAAATTAAAGGAAGTCCACTTGTAAACACACCCCTAATGCTAACGCCATCAAAGGTTTCATTTTTGCTTTTTTTAGGGTTTCTTCTACCTTCTTCTCATGCTACTTTCATCATTTGATAATTGTGGTATCAATATTTAGAATATGTTAAATTTGGAAATGAGTTGTACATACTACATAGTAAATAGTAATAAACTTTTATGTTATTTTTGAACGAAGATTTTTTTTTTACTTTTGTCGTTTATGGGACTTGAACCCAATTTCTCAAACCCGTCTAACCAAAAGTGTGTAAAGATTTTTTTTCATTGCCAATTGACCATCAACCCATTGTAAAAAAAGATAAAAAAAATAAATATATATGAGTTATCGAGTACGTATTGCGTATTTGCTTTGCCTTTGTGTACATGGTACATATTCGTCTAAGCTAGAGCTTGTTTTAACTTATGAGTTATTGAGCTCCACTTCGGTTTGTAACGGGTTCCATGTCTAAAACTCGAATTCAGTTCATCGGTTAATTTTTTTTAACTCGAGTTCAGTTTGTTGGTTATTTTATTATGTGTACACACAATTAGAGTTAAGTTACATAAATTGTCCTTGTATTACAATAACACCTATAAGGTCTAATATTAAAAGGTTGAATATTTGATAAATGTTTTATTTAAAGGAGAATATATATCATCTAAAATTTACTCCTATAATGTATCTACTACCTACTTTGTGGGACCGTATGTGGTAATATGTTTTGAGTTTTAACACTATTTTTTCATAAAAATAAAACCTTTAAGTTTGTGCAAATTGACACTTTTACCTTTTTACAAACTATATGGACTATATATGTAATTTACTAAAAGAGAAAACCGCAATCCCAACATAGCAACATTAACATAGATACCGCTTTGTTCCCACCATTGCACCTCTTGACAACGGCAACTCTCTCGTCGGTGACTGCTCTCTCAAGCTAGAACCATCTCGATACACATCCCTCGAAGTTCTCGTTCGTATGTGCTTCCTCTTGATGTTCTGGTGAGCTTTGGAACCTAATCAGAACGCCACAAAAATAAAATTATAAGTTTCGTAGTACCTTTACACCTTCTATGAGCCAACAACCATATTTTTAGTTTTTAAAGTGTTACACAACCCCAGTTGAAGTGGTCATCGCCGTTTTAGAAATATCGATTAATCTACTCTTTGCAAACAAAAAAGAGGAGAAACAAGAGGTGGGGGTCAACATAGTTTTAGGTCTCATCTTATTGCGAACGAGACAGGTTGTCGAAAGGTCATCGGAGACAAGTCGACGAGGAGGAAGAAGAGGGTAGAATTGGGCCCTTTTTCTTCATTTAATTTTTTTCTTATGTAAAAGGTAAAACTTTCAACACAATGTATTACATGAACTTGAATAGCTATCTTTTTAAGAAAGTTATCATTTGAACACAAACATGTTAAAAACTTTAAATTGAGGGATTACAAACATTACATTTAAGTTAAGCCAAAAGTTTTTATTTTTTGTTAACCAAACTATGAACTATTGTTATTTATATGTATATTTACATATAGGGGAGGATCATAAGAGAATTCACTTTTAAAATGAGAACTATAGAACTTTCTGAAAAACACTTCGAGTACTACAATGGAAAGTACCTACGGTCCGTAGTGAGCAAAGTGGTATTACACATATGCAATTCATGAACTAGAGAACAATGAAAAAACACACCAAAAACCACAATGGAATGTACTTTGTGGTTTGCAATGAGCATATGCAGTACTACATGATGAGTGGGTGTCTGGATGTGACTAATTATTATCAATATTGCATTTTGGTTTAAATAGTTGTTAGGAATACAATTACACTGAATTGTTTTTAATTTTTTATAGGTATGAGCGGAAATGTTATGGATGATGTAATTAATTACTCCCTCCGTCCCTTTGAAAGTGTCAACATTTCCTTTTTAATTTGTCCAATTACAAATGTCTACTTTCAAAATTTATTAACTAATTTCCAAGTTTACCCTTACAATAATATAACCATTCAAACTTTCTTAAATTTTGTCATTTTATATATGTCAAGGGCATTATAGTCATTTGTTAACAAAAAAAATGCAATCATTCAAACTTTCTTAAATTTTGTGTTTTTCAAATTATGACACTTGTAGAGGGACGGAGGGAGTAACATTTTAATAACAATAAATTAATTATTTTTTTACTATGTTAATGGTTGATTTGAATTATATGGTACCGGTAATTCGTGCAAAATTCGGAAAATACCGGTACCGTAACGATACTGAAAACTCAAAACTTAGTACTAATTCGGTACCAAATCGATGCCGATACCGAAAACGCTCATCCCTAGTTGATGCTCATGCAACTTAGTGTATTAATGCTATGAGAAAGAATATATGAAATGCAACCAACTGAGGGGCTGTTTGTTTACATCTGAATGAAACCATTCAGATGTAAATATTTGAATCATTTAGACTTTAGACTGTTTGGTTTCAAACAAAAAAACATCTGAATGATTAAAATTATGTCTGAATCATTCAGACTTATTTTTGTTGTTGAATGGAATAGAGACTCATTCAGATTTGAATGAATCAAATAGCTCCTCAAATAATAAAATAATAGACAGTTAAAAGTTCAAAATAATAGTGGAGTTTGAATGTAATGTGGGCTTCAAAGAAATCAAGTCACATGCTAAAGATTAAAAAGAACTTTATGGGCTTACATTGTTACTGGGCTGGCCCACACAATTGCATTAAAGAATAAAAATAATTTAGTTCGAGACAGTACGAGGTTGTTTTTGTCTTTTGACGGCTGGCCCACAGATGCGCAAAGCAGCCGCCATTGCGTGCCCACAAATCAAGGAGGCGAAATCAAGTTCAACAAGATGCTTCGGTTTCGGGTTTCAGGTGTGCGGTTTTTGTGAGTAAATATTAAACTTTTATTATTTTTTGATTAAAATTTGAGTTTTGTTGACACGTTAAGCCTTTTATATTCAATGTGTTTGGTTATGTTTGATTTTACTCAAATCATCGTTTCTCAGTTTCTTTTCATTGGGAATAATTTGATTTTGGGTTGGTTAATTAACTGATCTTGGGTTAAACAATTTAAATAATATGTCTTATGTGATTTCCTATTTAAGATTGTAAATGAAACCGATTAAATTTACGTTGACTAGTTGTGGCGACGCCTATCGGCTTGCTACCACGACGTGGTGGCTACAAAGGAATTCGTATCGACTTGCTACCGCAACGTGGTTGCTACAAAACTAGTATAGATAAATATCGGTGACTGACGCCGCAATGCCATCGATATATTTAATATATTTTGCTATCAATAAATAAATTATTCGTTTTTTAGTTCCAGTACTGAAATAAATGGAAAGAATCTAATCATAAACGAAACTAATTAGATTCATTTCTTTTTTTTTTGCTTTCAGCATATAAGTTATTTGTTTTACAACACATACCAACTAAATGCACGTTAATGTATGACCGCAACGCGGTTGGTATAAAACTGGTATAATTAAAAGGTAACTTGCAAAGTTTTGTTTGCTAGAAATTAGCCACAAAAGTTTGCAATGTGTACTATTTGGCCCTTTGGTATATATTATACTATTTTAACCTCTACTAAATGGCAATATTCAATTTGGCCCCAATTAAATGGCAATATATTAGGTTATGTTTCTTAGACTTTGGTTGCAAAAGTTTGGTATATATACAATTTGACCCTTTAAACTTAGTTACAAATTTTAATTCATTAAATTTTTGTCATGAAAATTTCACATATGTACTTTTTTGACCTATCAATTTTGGCAATGAAAATTTGTCTTTTCAATTTATATTTTTACTTTTTGACCCCTCAACTTTGGTCATGAAACTTCTGACCCAAAATTTTATTATAACGAATCTAACCAATACATACCGACTTCTCTTCACGTACCTGTTGCTGCTAAGCGAGGGTTGAAATACTTGTTTATGGACTATCAACAGATACAAAAAAATAATAATAAAAAAATTGCGAGAAACATGTGTAATTATACTAACATATATATCACTTATCACGACATGATGACGAAAATTATTTTAACGAGTTATTTTTAGATTAATCAGTATAATTAATATTTGAATTGAATACACAAATAGGTTTAACTAGTTTATTTTAGAAGCCATAATAAAGTAGAAAAGACCAAGATATAATACTTTATTATGGTTTCTAAAATAAACTTAGTTAAACTTATTTATGTATTCAATTCAAATATTAATTATAACGATTAATGTAAAAATAACTCGTTAAAATTATCTTGATTATCATATCATGATAAGTGATATATATGACTATATGTTAGTATAATTACATGTTTTTTACAAGATTTCAATCAATCCCTTACTCGGTTGCCTTATTCAGTTGCATGCTACTTCTTTACTATGACAACCTCAAGACCAACAATGGCATGATGATCATCACAATAAATTCAATAGGTTGCGCCATTGAAACCGCATACCTTGTTGTCTTCCTCTTCAATGCCATTGAAGAGGAAAGGTTTCAAGGGCGCAACTGACTGGATTTATGGTGATGATCATCATACCATGTTTGGTTTTGAGACACCATAGTAAACAAGCAACATGCAGCTGGATAACGCAATCGAGTAAGGACTGATTGAAATCTTTCTTTAGATTTGTTTTTTTAGGTCCTATAGAAAGTTGGCCTTGAAGAATTCATTTCAGAACCAACAATATATTAAGAACTATGATTGTATAAGGGGTGTTCAGGGTCCGGTGTCGTGGTTTTAAGGTCAAACCGTGAATCAAATCATTGGTAACGATTTTTTATTTTCGGTAAAACAATATCAAACCATAGAACTCTTAAACCAAACCAAACCAAACCAAACCCTTAGTAACGATTTGGTTTCACGGTTTGGGCACGCTGACCTTTTATAGAAGATGTCCAAAATAAGCGATTTCTGCGTAACATTTAACAAACCCTAGGCACATAAGCGATTTCAATAGGAACATAAACGATATCAACATTAGTCACATAAAATAAAACCGATGCACATAAAACAATTTACAAGGATTTTCTTAACATGAACATATGACATTTACTATGTAGGATATTCAAACTAACAACGTCCAAACGTTACCGTGTCATCTGTGATAGATGCATTTACGCAATACCTTGTTGAACCATGAAAAGATTGTTACTTTTGGTAATATATATGCATAATTTAAATTTTTTAATTTTAATTATTTTTAATAATATTCATAATTTAATATAATAGATTTTTACAGTCAAGTCCCGGTTCATACGGCTAGTTTTCGGTATAAACCGTAAACCAGACCATTTGCTATGCTTTGAAAACAATGAAACCGACCGACCAAATATCAAGTAAAAAAACGACTGTGAAACCAAACACAAGATCAATTTAAGAACACACGGAAGGAAACGTACATTGGCGCTAAGAACACGCAGAATGAGATCAATGTGCCTGTAAATAAATTAATCAAACCAAAAATTAGAAACAAAAAATATAGAAAAATGATATAATATAATAAAAGCCAAGATGAAGAGACTGACAGAGATGAATTATGGTGGGAAGCTCACAACATATATAAGAAGTTAGCATATTATGAAATGACATGATTTATATATAGGTCTCTCAAAAGTAAAATTTTATTTAAATTTACTTATTCAATCAATTTTAAGAAGAGAACAAGAAGACAAGATTTTTTAATAATTAATAATCTATAGTTACTAAAAAAAACTGGTTAAAGCTATTTACTTTTGATATTATGAGAATGGCAATGGCTATATTTATCAATGGGCATTCAATTCTAAGACCACCCGTAGTGGTGGCTTTGCCCGTAGCGTTATGAAGCAAAACGCGGGGGGTACACCACCCCCACCCCCCCGCGTTATGTTGATTTCCATTTTGTGTGCGTTGTATACAAAACGCTGAGAATGGCACATTAATCAAAATTTGACCCTTTTTTTTACCGTTGGATAATTAAAAAAAAATTTATTTCCTATATATTAAACCATTTCATCCCCAATCAAACCTTATCAAATTTATAAAAATTCTCTTTTAACTCTATAAAAATTCCTTTACACCAAATTCACTATATATGGATCCTCCATCTATATATAAACAGTTTTTCGGACCCGACCAACAAGTCGAGGGCGTGGAAGAGGAACAGACGGTTACGAGTGCGATTATGCTCGCGACACAGTATATGAGTTCCGTTACGGGTGCGATTAGCTCTCCACCCCCCGTTTCAACAAGAGCATATATCGAACGAGATCGTGCCGAAGCCAACAACCGGTTGATGGCGGATTACTTTTGCGACACGCCGAGATACAAGAACCCGAAGACCTTTAGGCGCCGTTTTCGGATGTCTAAAAATTTATTTATGCGCATCACCAATAATTTGGAGCGTGAGTTTGATTACTTTAAGCAAAAGCCTGACGCTTGAGGGACGCTAGGATTCACGGCTATTCAGAAGGTTACAGCCGTGCGCGTGCTCGCCTACGGAAACACGACCGACATCAACGACGATTATTTAAAGATGGCCGAAAAAACAACCCGGGACACCTTGGAGTATTTTTGTTACGGTACGTTTTGTTTTTTTTTTAAATAGTTTATCACTTGTTTACTGTGATCATTTATTTTATAAAAATTTTGTAAAATATAGGAATATTTAAACTATATGGACCACATTATCTGAGAGAGCCCAACGTTAACGATCTACAACGTCTTTACGAGACACATACAAGGGTGCATGGTTTCCCCGGCATGATAGGAAGTGTAGATTGCATGCATTGGGAATGGGCTAATTGTCCAACTGCATGGCGAGATCAATTCACACGAGGTGACCAAAAGGGACCAACGGTCAGCCTTCAAGCGATCGCTTCATACGACCTTTGGATTTGGTCGGCATTCTTTGGTGTTCCCGGTTCCAACAATGACATAACCGTCTTAGAGCAGTCTCCTGTGATGGAGAGTTACATATCTGGGACCGTTCCCGTCGCTTCGTTTTGGGCTAACGATAACTTCTACGATCATGGGTACTATCTGGGTGATGGAATATATCCAGAGTTCGCGATAATTGTTAAAACATTCAGAGACCCGATGGATGAAAAAAGACAGTATTTTAAGAAAGTGCAAGAGTCTGCGAGAAAGGATATCGAGAGGTGTTTTGGTGTTCTTCAACAACGATGACATTATGTTAAAAATCCTTGTCGTCTGTGGTCTTTAGAAAGAATGAGATGTGCTATGTATGCGTGTATCATAATGCATAACGTGATCATCGAGGACGAGGGAAGAGCAATATGTCCAACTTTCATACCGGACCCGGATCCACCACGGACTCCGGCAAGTATGGAGCAACGACTCGAAAACTCGGATTCCGTGCGGTCAAGAGAGATACATAACGCACTAAAGGAGGATTTGGTCCAACATCTTTGGATGTATCGGCCTCTGCCTGGTGAAAACGATGATCAAAACGAGGGTAACAATGAAGACGATGATGAAGACAACGACGACGATGGCGAAGACGATGAAAACGACGACGAGGACGAGGACGACGACGAAGAGAGCGAAGACGACGAAGAGGGCGAAGACGACGACGACGACAACAACGACGAATAGTTTTTTTTATTTTCTTGTAATATTTATCTAATAAAATATTATTGTTATTTGATTATTCTTATTAAAAATTAAAAAAAAAAACAAAAACTGTAAAAGTGACTGGGCGCCACGTGGCGCATAACCCCTGGATGTGGAGAGTTATGACTACAGCCTGTTTTTGTACAAAACCATAACTCTGACTGGACGCCACGTGTCGCATAACCTCTGAATATGAAACTTCATGACTACACATGGTCTAATATTACTATTACTTTTGATGTGATGCTTTTTGACCAAATAACAATCCAGAACAAGTATATATTAATTATCTTTCATTATGAGTACTGTGGTAAGTGATATATATGTTTGTATAAATATAATATATACACATGTTTTCTCAAAATTTTTTAATTAATATTTATTTATTGTATCTGTTATGTTACAATGTTGATAATTTATAAGCAAACTCATAATAAACAATTATTCAAATTATAAAGAACAAACAAATTTTCTACGTATTGTACAAAGGACATACAAAGGACACTTAACGTACAAAGCGTACAAATGATTAAATACAGGTTGCGTAATTGATAACATAGGTTGCCTGATAATTTTATAAGTTGCGTAATTTTTAGTCATATAATCTTTTTTACATGTATTGTAGTCTTTTGTGCGTACTTAATTAACTTTTATGCGTAATTGGGTCAAAAGTTTCAAGCCCACGTCATTGTAAAACCAAAAAACCGCCCATAGCCAAACCGAACAATACGTAAAACTAAAAAACCGAAAAATAAAAACTTTAGTTTAAGCCAAAAACCAACCCAAACCAACCATGCAACCGCTTATAAAAATATTGTTTTGGTAATCATAAGGCCGCCTGTTGCGGTATAAGTATAACGAAAAGTTTACCTGCATTGATCACTAATCCTTTGCTAAACATTGGCATATACCACCATTAGGAGAGTTGTTAGTAACCTAACATTTAACAAATAATAAAAATATATATTAATAAAGTGTTACACCTCAACCAACTTTATGATATATATACATATTAAAGAACAAAAATGTGCTAAAAGTCCTACAAAACCATCTTTATTTGCTTTACAAGCTACACTTACAACACGCGCACTCGAAAACATACAGAACAACGATTACATTACTACACTACGAGGCGGAATAACACCATACCCCATATTATCTGACTAGCATATAACCTCAAACGTTGTTCACCGGTCCATTTTGGCAAAACGTCCCCTGATTCTTGTCCTGCTTTCAGCCCGTACCTTTCGTGACTCGTATCTAATATGCTTATCATACCTGTTATCGCACCAAGAACAATCGAAAAATAACCTCAAGTCAAGCTCGGGTTTATACACCTACATATAATTTGCAATGGAGTTCTGAAACCGCCTAAACAAATGTGAACATTAGAGTCGTTCAAAAAGCTCACCACTCGTGTTTTGGCTTGAAAAAAGCTTTCTCGAAATCGACAAGTTTACAAATTATAAATTATAAATAATGAATTCTGTATACAAAGTCTGCACAGTGTTTATGTTAAAAATATTATTATATTGTTTTTTATATTTATATATAGATATATATATATAGGGTGAGGATTCTAAGAGAACTTTTTGAAATTGAGAACTTTGAAAACCATTTTAAGTCGCAAAAAAACCTTTTAAAAAATTATTAAAAAAATATATATAACGAAAAAAAAAGGAAATTTTTTAACAAGGTAAAAAAACCAAAAATGTTTATTTTTCATCCCGGTTTCATAAAAAAAATCTACTATACACATGTATATTTGTATTTAATCTCAATTTACATAATGTGCATATATATATGTGTGTGTGTGTGTGTGTGTGTGTGTGTATGCGTGTATATATATATATTAATATGTTTAAGAAATGTAAAACTTAATTTTCACATATTTCAAATAAACAAGTCGGCTCGAGTTATTCACATAACTCGAGCTCAACATTTCAGCTCGGTAAAATAAGCGAGCCGACCCAAGCTGGTTCGTTTAACTTCAAGCCCGATCCCAAGCCTAATATAGCTCTGCTCGTTTACAGCCTACTAAGTGATACTTTGATTTCAGATCAAACGATCAAGAAACCAAAATACCGAATACAATTTGTGGACAATTTCCGACCCGTTTGACACGTTTTAACCATTTTTATTAAAACCTCATCGCTTGACCCGTTAAGAGTTGAGACATGAGTCTAGGTTAGCCCAGCCCGCTAAAGATCGAATACAATTTGAACCATTTCCGACCCATTTAGAGTTAAGACATAAAAGAAAACAACTACCTTCGGGATTTCTTCTTCTCTTTATATCTAGTGAGTGCTATCTCTCTCTCCTGGCTGTTAATATCTCGTAAACCGACACCATGAAAGACTTGTATGCTTTCAACAGCATCATGATGCGACTGATCTTCGTAATTAGCGTTTATGTTGCTTGAATCATTAAGATTGGTAGTTTTTTGATCGGGAACTATGCAGCTTCCATCGGCATTACGTCCTACTAATGGATCAGAATAAAACTCGTGATCCACAGCATCCGAACCATCCGGGCACCATTGGAATGTATTCGTCTGTAAATACAGAAACACCGTCAGGGCTGTTTAAAAAGCTCGTGGCTTGCTTGAGAAATCGATAAGTATTGAAAAGAGTCAAGGTCAAAGGCTTGATTTGGGGAGTCAAGGTCAAGGGCTAAACTATCATACTTTTTTCAATAAAATCAAGCTTTCGGTTTCTGAAATATTATTTTCTTCCATTTTATATGCAAAAATTAATATATAGAAATATAAAATTTTAAAGAATGCACGAGCAGGCTTGACCTCAATATTCCAGCTCGTTAAAATAAACTAGCCGGCTCAGCTTGGTTAGTTTACGCCTTACGCCCTAGTCACTATGGACCGAATGGACACGAGTCACACGACAGACAGGTTAAACATGTACATATGTAGATTCGGTTATCCTTTTTTTTCATCATTTTTTTTTAATTTTATAAATATTATGAACAAAGAACAGTCGGAGACCCAAAGATGATATTATTATACCTCGAGTGAAGAGATTAGATTCTCATCAAACTTATGTTCCAAGCCCGAACTCATAACTTGGAGTTGGAAGCTTTGTTCAGACGGAAACTCAAACTCGCTTATTGGTTTTATCATTTCTTGGCCACTCGGATCAGATTTTGCTAATTCTCGAAGCTGGTTAAGAAGTTCGTCTTTATACGCTCCAAAAGCAGCATTTCGGTTCTGAATTCAACAAAAACAGCCTAAACAAAGTTAACAAAAAAATAACGAAAAGAACCACAAAAATATAACCTTTAATAATACAAAAAAATAAAGACACATAAACATAATAACGAACCACACTTACCCAGTATTTTATTTATATTTTTTTACGAGTACAGCAATCCAGATCATGTAAATGATATGCCTGGCAATTTTGACCCGCTATCCTAAAATTGGGTCGATAACTGTCGTTTTTTCTAAAATCATTCGGGTTGATATGGTGGTTGTTTATTCGACACTTGAGTGCACATAACCGATGCCGAAAACCATAACTAAAGCTGAAATGTACCGTAGTTTAAAAAAACGATTTTTTAAACCAACCCGTTTTAACCAAAGACCCGTTCCGACCCGAATAAATTTCCCTTTTTAAATCAACTCGTTCCCACCCTAACCTGAACTGAACCAAAACAACCCTTTTTAAATTAGCCTGTTCCCACCATAACCCGACCCGAACAAAAATTAACCCTTTATATATCAACCCGTTCCCACCCTAACCCGACCCAAACAAAAATTAATGCTTTTTAAATCAACCCGTTCTCACCATAACCCGACCCGAACGAAAATAACCCTTTTAAAATCAGCCCGTTCCCACCCTAACCTGAACCGAACCAAAACAACCCTTTTTATATCAACCCGTTCCCACCCTAACCCAACCCGAAAAGATAACCCTTTTACGTGGCCCGATACACGTAACCACCACCAGAATGTGCATAACCAACATAACTGAAATGTAAAGTAATTTAAAAAAACGTTCTTTTAAACCAACCCGTTTTAGCCCAAAACCTGACCCAAACCAAAATAACCCTTATCAAATCGACCTGTTCCCACCCTAACCCGTTCTAACCCAAACCCGACCCGTTCACCCGCCCTAGTAAACATTAACCAACAACTCAAACAACAAGTTATACCTTAGGAAAAGGCGGAACACCCATAGCTTGATAATTATGATCAAACCCACTACTCACTATCAAATCATCAAGGCTCACAAACCCCGGAGTCTCCCACACAAAACAATCCTCAAACCCGCCACCCGTCCCACCCGACCCATCCTCCCCTCCAAAAAAAAGCCCCTTTTTACTCAAATCCTCAAACCCGAAAACCGCCAACAAGTCCGTCACCGACGGACACCCCGTAAACCCCTCCAACGGCCTCCGATCATGCACCGGAGAACCCGACTTAACAACATTATTATCCACGTCAATATCATTATCATTATTAATATTATTATTATGGGTTTCCCAATCGCAATTCGGGCAGTGAACGACGGCGTGGGTGGAGCAAAAGATCGAGGCTGGCGAGTTATCGCAGCGGTCGCAGAGTAAAGATCGAGTGTGTTTGGTGAATAATGGGTTTGTGGTGTGGACTTGGCGGTCACAGGATATACAGAGCTTGGCTGTGTCAGCTCTGCAGTATAACAGTGCTGTTGATTGGTTGCAGAAGTCGCATAGGCGGTGGTTTGTGGTGGTTTCCGGTGGCGAATTAGGCATGGTTTTGGGTTAAAATTGATGAAATTGAAGGTTAATTTGGGGGTTTTGAATGGAAATTGAAGTGGGTTTGATGAAATTGATGAAATTGAATGTGAAATTGGGGTTTTTGGATGGAAATTGAAGTGGGTTTGATGAAATTGCATGTGAAATTGGGGTTTTTGGGTGGAAATTGAAGTGGGCTTGATGAAATTGATGAAATTGAATGTAAAATTGGGGTTTTTGGACGGAAATTGAAGTTGGTTTGATGAAATTGATGTGAAATTGGAGAAATGTTATGAAATTAAGAAGTGGGTATGGAAGAAATTAGGGTTTATGGGTTGAAAATGAAGTGAAATTGATGAAATTTGATGAAATTAAGAACTGGGTATGGATGAATTTGGTGAAATTGGTGAAATTATGAACTGGGTTTGGAATAATTTAGTGAAATTTGGTGAAATTGGGGAAAATTAAGAAGTGGGTGTGGAAGAAATAAGGGTTTATGGGTTGAAATTGAAATGAAATTGATGAATTTGGGGGAAATTAAGAAGTGGGTGTGGATGGAATTAGGGTTTATGGTGAATAGGTTTGAATAAATTGGGGATGGAAGGAATATGCTTGGGGTTCAAGAAATGAAGATGAAGGAGATAAGTGTTGACATGGTGATGATATTATTATTATGTAGACTCGGACTGACTACTAGTAAAACAATTTTTTTATTTTAATTTTATCATTTAGAACACCGACTTTCTTTTATTTAAACTACTATACTTTTTAAATTTAAAGAGGCCCGATGTCACACTCTAATCATATTATGTTGTCTTAATCGGATCTACGTTGGATTCAGAGTTTGGTTTGGGTGTTCCCCCACCATACCGCCGACTGCCACTTGAAAGCCGTTGTGCCACCACAAGAGCATAATTACCTGGCGTAACACACGGTGGGACGGACACTCGGGTGGGCTCAAGGTTCGAACTGACAATCTTTGCAAAAGGTCTAGCTCAAATCTTCATTGCCAATATCCTCTAAATGTGAGACAAGTGGGATTCTAACATGGGTCCCCACTAGAGAACCCATGCCTCCTACCATTAGACAACAAGTGGGGGATACTAGTAAAATTATTATTATTATTATTATAACGGTCGACGAATCCTTTAAATGAAACGTTGGCTTATGCTCATGAACACTCACTCGAATACGCGACAAAGCGGTGAGGTAAAACTTGTTCAATTCAGTTATCCAAATAATAAACGTCACCTACGCGTCTAGTCTCTCATCATTATCTGATGTCGTCTAACTAATGAACATCACCTACTCATTTAGTCTCTCTCATATATTACTCCAATCACCATCTCGTTGGCTTCACATGTTACATTATGATATTATTATTTAGACTGACTGCTTGCAGTAAAACTACTGTTTTTATTTTTGTATAACTAATATGGCTATTTAATTATTTTTTTTACTATAAAGGTACTAGTTACTTGTATGATATTATGTAGACTGACTGCCTGCAGTAAAACTACTGTTTTTATTATTTTTTATGACTATTTAATTCTCTTTTTACGATAAAAGTACTGGTTATTTGTAAGAAAGTGTGTAAGTTTGACTGAATAATATTATTAGAAAGGTGTGGATAGGAGTGACGTGGAGGTATCTTGAACACAAGACTACATGAGTTCATGTGTTTGGTCTTATTTTATTTTTTTACTACTATATTTTTTAAAATTTAAAAGTTGTTCATCGCATGAAATTAATAAAGGTTTATAATTTATAATCATTATCAGGGTTGTTTTTAAAAATTCTTAAAAAATTTTTAAACCAAGCAAAGAAAATAATCGCCCTAAATCACAGCCGGGACATCTTGAGCTCGGCCCGATTCTAAACCGAGTTGAACAGTATAGCTCGCACTCATATCAATATGACTCGAATTATTTCATTAGAGGGAGCATCCGAATTTGAATTTAAAATAAGACTCGAAATTATTATGTATAGGGAGTTTGAAAGCCTGGATTTACTTCGGCGACGTGGAACAACCTTTTAGAGGAAGATAATAAATAGGATACAAGGAAAATAGAAGGGTGTCGATGACTAGTCTTGAACCGCATACCTCTGTATCTTTAGAGATGGTTTTTTCATCTGCTAAAAGATATGTTATACTGAATAAAAATTGTTTTTTAATTTTTATACACTTTTGATAATACATGGTCATAGGTTATAATCTTTTTTTTTAATAATAATACGATGATGGTAGCTAGATACTTTTTAGAATAAAAAATATTAATCTACATAGTATATTTTTCCAAAAAGCAGATTTCATTAAACTAAAAAATCTACACTGTACATAAAGGACTTTTTTTCTTTTCTTTTCTTTTTTTTTTTTAAGAAAATGACATGTCACATAAACTGGTAGATTTAAATAAAAAATATGGGAAATGAAATTAAAAATTGAAAAGGCAACCAGAAGTTTCTTGGACTCTTTTCTCGACTATTTTAGACTAAAGTTAAGCAAGTCCCACACTTTATTATTAAATACATTAATTATATATTTCCTGCATTATTAATACTGAGATTTTTGTGATCTTCGATTCAATTCTAAGACGTTCGAGTTTCACCATCAGTAGTTATTCGGATGGGTGAGTTTTTCACGGAACTGGAGATAACTTGGAAACGCTTAAGGGCCTCGTATTGTTGTGTTGGACCATCTGACGGTGACCTTTTGCCATTGAATCACCCCGTACAAAGTACCTAGACAATACTATGTTTGTTGGTTGTTTAAAAAAAGATGTATAAATAATATCTGTGAGTTACTCGATTTAGTAAATATAATTATTTAGTAAATATAATTATTTACTAATCTTAACTTTTTAAATGTTGAGAACTACGAGAACTAAAAAAATAACATAAGTATACTTTTTGGTGTTATAAAAAGATGGTTATATAATCGTCTACCCATTATCTCATTAAATCATTAAGTATTAGATACAAATACTTTAAACGGTTGGTTCTCGTATTTTTTAACTAAATATTGGTTATGAAAAAATTGTGTCCATATGGTTAATACTATAACTTTTAACCATGGTTATGTGTGATTGATAACTAATTACATAGATTTACATAACTATTATATGACAATTCTACAATCTATAACAATGGTATACAAGTTATAATATTATTTATCTTATCACTTTTATTTACACAAATTTAACCACTTTGTTGAAACTTTGAACATTTTCTATAAGTTTTACAATTTTAGCATGGCTTGTTCGTGGGACAGACAAACTAAACAAGAGCTTTAGGCATACATTTAATTAAAGTCTTCAAATTCAGAAAAATAATAATATCAAATAAATATAGATTAGTTCTAGTGGTAAACTTGTAATTGCTTAACTCAATATTATGCATTGGTCTGATGGTAAGCTTATGATTGCTTAACTGTATCTCATGAAATCAAGACTGGTTCTAAGCGTGTTTATTATTATTATTATTATTCACAATTATCATTAGAGGGTCACAAAATCTTTGACTTTGAGCCCAACCTGAATTTTAGTTATAAATATTTGTATAAAATAGTTCAATGAAATTAAAAAAAAAAACCAAGTAAGCTATTGTAATCGTTTAAGTGATATCTAACTATACTAATAAAAGAAAATAATGAAGATGATGTGACAATCCCATATTCATTCTTGATCTAATCTTTCTTCTCATTCATTTGATTTATCCATAGGTTATGGAGCAAAACCATATTGACAAATGGGTTATAATTTCCTTTCCAATTCTTTAATCTCTCATTTAATTCTACCTAACAATCCATGTGTCATGGGTCAAGATAATTTTGGCAAATGGGTTATAATTTCATTTTTAATTATCTAATTTCTCATCTTATTTATTCTAAAAATCCATAGGTCATGAGACAAAACAATTTTGAGAAATGAGTTATAATTTTCATTCTAATTTTTTAAAGTTTTATCTCATTCATCATAGTTATCCACGGGTAATTGGTCAAATCAATTTATGCAAATATTGTATATATAAAATCGATTTTGTAAATTTGAGATTATAGACATCTTATTGTTTGTACTATATATTTTATTTTTACTTTTAATTTTGTTTATTTCTTTCAAATAATTGATTTTTTTATTTTTATTATTTGACAAATCCCGTATAATACACGGATTCAAAAGCTAGTAAAATTATAAATGATAATGATGATGTAACAAGTGACGAGGGTGATTGTAGTCCACTAATCTAAAAGGTTAAATGATGAGGTCACTAGTGACGACACATAATATAATTTTCATTAGAAAGTTATGATCTTAAGTCAAGTCTTAATCCAACCATAGTTATCAAAGGTTGGTAATTGTGTCATATTTTTGTATAAAGAGTTTTAGATATTGATGAGTTTTAAATTAGTGGATTAAGACCGATTGGATTATAGTTGGTGATTCACTAATTTTTAAACTTTTCATTTACTTTAAATGTGTTTAGGATTAAGACCGAACGGATTATAGTTTGAAATTAGTTTAATTTAACTATAGATATCAAAAGTGGGTTATAAGACCGAACGTTATTGGGCTGTGAACAGGGGGCACGTGCCCACAACCGTTGCCATGTCACTCGCGGAAATCATAACGGGCCCAACAAAAGGAACGCTAAGGGGAATAGGGTGAGCCGGTTTGTGGCCGTTGTGGGAGGGGAGGGAATGGATAGGGGCGTTATTGGCTCACCCATGACAACAAGCTCAAATAAATGAATCTTGATGGTGACTTTAACCACAACAGATAGTCTAATCAAATTATAAACATGCTAAACACACTAGATTACTGTAACAATGGTTAAATGGATTGTAGATAAACATGTTTAATTGAATGTGCTAAACATGATATCCTGAATACGGCCAAGTTTTTAACCAGGTTAGATATAATAACCCAACATCTTATTATCCTCGTGTTATGTTTCAGGGTTTGTTCAAAACTAGAACTCGAAGACGGATGACAACCTTTATATTATTTTTGAAACTACAAATTTTGTTACTTTCGAAGTTACTATTGAATGAAGAATAAACGGTAAACAAATGTAATGGTAAACAATAAAGCTGAATATTTTAGGGTGTTACCCACGACGTTAAAACAGCCATGTGACACCACTTTACACGTTTAAAAGCGGTAAGGGCCATTAAACACCGCTGGAGGGGTGGGAGCGGTATGGGGTTATCGTTGTAAAGGACAAACAAGGTGGACGTGACCACCCCAGACGTTAGCCCTCAACAAACAGCCTAAACACTAAACAAATGTAAAAACAAACAAAACAACCTTTACTTTAATTATTTGTTTATAAAAACATGGGAAGAAAATATTTTATTTTATTCCAAAAAATGGTCCAGCCGACTTTGACTAGAATTTGCACTCTCATTTTGACCCAGAATATTCCAACACATTAAATAATTTGGGTTCACACATAAAATAATTGGGTTCACACCATATATTATATATTTTTCTTAGGCTGAGGGGTGTGGAGCGCGAGAGGGGGCGCGTGAGCCCATCCGCTCGCGCCCCGGGGCGCGAGCACCACACCACCGAGGCGCGAGAGGGGCGCGAGAGGGGCGCGAGCACGCAGACCAAGGCAGGCGCAAGAGGGCTAGCGGGTGAAAATGGGCGTAAAGTTGGCCTGGGAATGCGTGAAGAGCCGTTGGGGCTTAGAAATAGAGCCGTTGGCTCTTTATTTTTATTAAAAAAAAAAAAAATTTCTCTATAAAACCAATATCACATACCACCCAAAACCAATATCACATACCAATATCACATACCACACCCAAAACCCAAAATCACCCCATATTCCAAACCTTTTTCTAAAAACATGGCTGGAAATTGGTACCCAAACCCAGATTCAGATTACAGTTACGACGATTTATGGTCGGCACCGGGCCAACCGATGTTTTATTCGGGGTCGCAACAATCATCCGGCTTTCAACCATCAAACATACAACCGTCTCCTAACTTTGTTGTTCCGGAGACACAAGAACCAGAAGGTGAAGCTGCGGGACAAAGAAGACGCGTCCACCGGAAAAAACAAGTTGCAACGGACGGGTCGGGTTCGGCTTCGACTGGAAGGACGAAACGGAAAACCACTCCGTGGTCATCGGATGAGAAGGAATCCCTGTGTCGGGCTTGGATAGTCATTTCTGAGGATCGGCGTTGCGGTAATTGTTTTAACGTTTTTAAAAATGATTTTTAATAAAAAAGTTAAATAAAAAAGTTAAATGACTTACAAATTTATTTATGCATTTTGCAGCGGACTACCAAAAGAGCAAGGTCTTTTGGACAAAGGTTAGGGAGACGTTCTATTCGCTCGTTGGGAGTACAGAGCGGAACGCCGATATGATTTCGGGTCGGTGGACCGAAATCAGAAAATTTGTCGGCTTGTTTACTAATCTGTTCAACAGGAACGCCGGTCGTATGAGACCAAGTGGCAGTGACGATTTGGCGGTTTATAATTTCACTGTCGAAGAGTGGAAGCAGGAGTGCCTGCGGAGGTATGGGACGGTGAAGACGTGGGACGATGTAAAGGTGTGGGAGAGGTTGAGAAGGTGTTCTAAGTGGGTTGAGCTGGTGGCGCCGGACCTTGATGCGGAAGTAGGGCCGAAACGGACTAAAACTAGTTCGTCTGGAGCGTATAGCACTTCCGCCGGGTCGGATTGCCGGGTTGGATTCGACCTAAACGTTGCGGGGGAGGAAACGTCTTCACCGCCGAGGAGGCGGCCATTGGGAAGGGACGCCAGGGGGAAAAAACCGGCTGAGGGGGAAGCCGTAAACATCGCCGATCTTGTTGAATCCCTCAATAAATTCAACAAAACCATGGAGGTGGTCTCTAATGACAAAAAGGAAAAAAAAAGAATGAGAGATTTGGACTTCCTTACAAGAGACTTCAGTAACCTAAATCCGGTCGACCCAATGCTGATGGAAAAACAAAAGGAACGTATCCGTAAGAGGTTGATCGAAGAAGACCAAGCCGAAGAATAAGAATAATGTTTTTTTTTAGTACTTTAATTTTTTTTTAGATATTAATGTGTTTTTTTAATTAATGTGTGTTTTTTTAAATAATTTATGAGTTTTTTTAATAATACGTTTTTTTAATACATTTATAAAAAAATAAAAAAAAAACCGCTCGCGCCCCCTCTCGCGCCCCTCCACACCAGGGCCCGGGGCGCGAGCACCACAACCAACACCCATCTTATCAAGTTTCTCTCTCTGCCACACGTCACAATATTATTGGCTGGAGCCCCCACTCGCGCCCCCTCTCGCGCCCCCCACATCATGGCATTTTAATTTTAGAAAAAAATTATTTGAAACAGTATATCTTAAAACAAGCATTAAGCATATATGATATATTTTAAATTTTTCATGTTAATTACCAAATTTTAATCCATTATTTTAAGATATATCCACTCTAACTAGTTAACTACCAAATTGCAATTCAAATGTTGCTTTAATGCATCAAACATGATGTTAGCACTAAGCAGTCGAGCATGAATCGAGCTCGAGCTTAAGAATCTATCTATAAATTGAGTTTTAGCTTGAATTTAGCTTGTTTACAATCGCTGCTAACAAACTTAAATAATTAAATGTAATTGCAAAGCCTACTTTGATACAACATAATCAACTTTTTTCATAAACTAAAAAAAGTATATATACACATTTATGACTTAACCCATGTAACTTTAATAATAGAACAGTTGGATTCAAAATTTAAACTATGATTAATTTACTTGTAATAAATTACACCGCTAATTTGATCAATGAGAATTTAATGACGTGGGAACGAAAGCCATCAAATGACTCAAGAAACTCGGTGATTAAAATTAAAAGCCTGAAGAACCAAATGGTTCAAATAAATCTTAATCGATGTTCTAATAATATAAGGGTCAGGCTAAACGTACCCCCACCATTGCTATCCATACACCCTCCCTGAACTTTCATTTCCCCTTAACATTTGTAATTGACATGTTAGTCCCTCTTATTTTATTTTATAATTCTCTCAAAATATTAAATAAAAAACCATTAAGTTTTATTTTTGTTTTGCAGTTTTTTTTATATTTTTTTATTGATATTATTATTATATTTCTTTAAGATCTTATTAAAAGTTTGTTTATTTTCTTACATGTATTAAAATCTTTTGTATGTTTTCTCTAGCTAGTTTTTCATTTTTATAAAATATATTCAAAACAATTTAATTTTCTTTTGTTATGTTTACTTACATGAGATTAATGTTACCTGAGAAAAGAGCTATTTTTTTGTTTATCAAGTTGTATATTATTTAATTTTTTATTTATAGAAAATAATATGATTTTTTATAAAAGAATGTAAAGTATCTCTTAATTTTTTTTTTAAAAAAGCGCTCTCCAAAGAGAATAAAACAAGTATAAAGAAACAGTTTTTTAAAACAAGAAAAACAACGTTTTTTAAATAAGAAAAAAAACCATTTTTCTAAGTAAGAAAAAATATGTTATTATTAAAGGCTTTTAAATATACATAAAAAGATAAATATAAAAAAAAATTGTTAAATAAAAATAGAAAAAATGCTTTTATAAAAATAATAATGATAATAAAAAATAACAAAATGACAAAAGAAACAACAAAAAGGTCTAAATTGTATGAATGTAAAAATTGAGGAAGGAGGTATGTTTTGTAAAATGAATGGAATAGGGGGTCAATTTTTTCTTTGAATTTATATTTTTTTATTTTATTTTAGGTTAGTTAAACTATTATTCTCACCTATAAGTTGAGATTTAGGAAGTACGTTTAGCAGCACCCATAATATAATCTCAAAAGCTGCTAAAATATAAAACCTAAATCTCAACTTATATGTGAGAATCATAGTTTAACTAATCTAAAATAAAATAGAAAAATATAAATTCAAAGAAAAAATTGAACATACTTTCTTGGTCTTTTTGTATTTGTTGTCATTTGTAATTTCACTCGAAATTAAATCATCATAGATTTACACTCGTTTTACACTTTCCATTTGATTTCGCTTGCAAGGAAGATATATTTCTTCATTTCATTCATAATCAATATTGTGAGTGAAACCAAGTGTCAAGCCATGATGAATTGATGATTATAGTAATGAGATTATCATTCACAATGAAAGTGAAAGTTAGAAGTGTCATTGATTAAACTGTCAGTATGTGACATTATCAGCCAATGGTTAAGGTTCAATTAGAGGTGCACAAATCAGGTATTTTCAAGAACGGGGTAAAAACCTGTTTTGGGTATGGTCAACAAAAGTCAAAACCGGGTCCGGGTAGGAACCAGTTCCGAGTATAGTCGGGTATTTGACCACGTTTTTACCGGTTCCACCGGGTTTTTTTCGGGTTTTGGGTAGGGTTGGGTTTTGACCGGGTATTTCCAGTTCCAGAGTAAAATCCTATATCTAGTTCTATCCTATATCTAGTTCTACCCGCTAGTCGAGTACGGGTAGAAACCGGTTCCGGGTCGGGTACGCCAAGTCGGGTCCGGAACCGGCCATTTTGTGCACCTATAGGTTCAGTTAACCACTATAATAAAACATATCTCAATTCACGTCGTTAACCAATCGGTCAAAAAGCCCATCACATGACTTAAATAAACACGGGTTGAGACCAGTGGCAAATCTGCGAAAATTTCTCACTGGAATACGAACGGACCATGCTAGAATGGGTCGGGTTAAAAAAGTAACATCGAAAACAAAAACACATCCAAACATTATATTCGAGAACCCATTAGTCCGTTACTGTGCCTGATTACAACACTTAAAAGAAAAGTGTCAAGCCATATATCTAATTACCTATGGATTTTGCGAAACAAAATACTCGACTATTAATGCATGTTTAAGTTCGTCTCTCCGATTCGTCTATGGTTCCAATCCTTCGGGTATTGTAAGATTTACAATGACTGCACTTATGACCAAAAATGTGAAAGAACGCTTTGCTAGTATTGTGACAGTCGTTACACAAGATAGAAATCTGCAAACCGAGAATAGTTTTGGTTTAAATATTATAAAATTTTAGTTGGATGTCAAGTAAATAATCAGTATAGACAAAGAATTACCTCGTATCGGTATTCTTCAGGCATGACAGTAGCTTCGATCTGTCAAATTACATAAATAAGACGTCGTTATATACAATAATTAGGGGTATGCGTGGTGTGGTTCGGTGCGGTTTTTGGCTAAAACCAAACCAAAAACCAAAAGTTCGGTTTTTGAGTTTTTGAAACTGTTCGGTTTCGGTTTTTTTCGGTTTGGTTTCGGTTTTTGCCATTTGAGCTTGAAAATTTTAAACCAAAAAAAAAGTTGGCAAAAAATAATAATTAATTTAGGTATAAATAATTTTGTTAATTGTAAAATAATAGACTATTATACATTTGATCAAAAATATTGGAGTTACATATTTATTAAATTCTTATAAATTACTTAATATAAAATATAAAAAAAACAAAAATTTAGGAATTCAATTCGGTTCGGTTTTTATTACATGCAAAACCAAAACCGAACCGTTAGTGCGGTTTTTACAAAAACATAAAACCAAACCATCGGTGTTTGTTTCGATTCGGTTTTTTCGGTTTCAGATCGGTTTTTCGTTTTCTTGCACACCCCTAACAATAATACAAAGATAAAAATTTAGTTACAAAAGAAATTGTACACACCTCTTGGTCCAATCTTTGCCATGTGCTTGACATTGCAGAAACCGACTTTGAGCATATGGGCCAACGGTATCTGCAAGATAAAGATACGATTATTAATAAACTACCAGTTCAAAATATTAATTATTTTAGGTTACTTGATTTTAATAATCTCAACTTTCACCTATTGGCCGGGATTAATCCCAACTCTAGAAATGTTTATAGACGATGGGATTATTAAAATCCAATAACCAATTATTTTATAACATCAGAAACTCGGTAAAAGGATAGTGAACTAACTGATCCTGGTTGATTAACTCCTTGTAGCAATCCAGATGGATAGCATGCCCACAAACCATAATTGTCGCGGCCTTGATCGAGTAAAAAAGAAACTACCAAAGAAGGATGTTTGTTTTCATCAAAAGCAGATCATATAACTATAATAACTGAAACAATACACAATGATATGATCCATTTCCTTAATGGGTTGACTCAGTTACGCCCTGCTTGCGGTGCGCGCATATAATGTATATATGAGTGAACCCTCGGGTGGGCAAAAGTGAAATTGCACTAATTTTGACGTTATTTTACTAATCTCGTGAAAATAACGTTAAAAGTGGCGGAAGGTTAATCAGGCATCATGTGCCATGTGGTGGCGTCGATAGCCGAAAGACAAGGGTACATGCACCGATCAGCCGGTGTCCCGATGATTGAGTGCTATGGCGTTATGTCCAAGGCTTGATGCAAAACTACTATCGAGCCGGGGGTCTCACCGGAAGCAGCCTCTCTATTCCTACGGGGTAGAGGTAAGGCTGTCTACATCTTATCCTCCTCAGACCCTACCATAGCTTTGCTATTGGTGGGATATACTGAGTACGATGATGATGATGATGATGATGATGGTCAGACGGGTAAAAGAATGGATAAATAGGGGATCAAATGAATCGAAAGCACCCAAAAGTGTATTTTTGACACATTATGAACTGTTGACATACCTCATAACATATAGGGCAGTGGTTTTTCATAGAGTTTCCGATACACGTGTGATTACCACGTAACTTTACATCAAAGCATGATCCTGTGTTCATAGACAACATAGTCAATGACTCAAGGTTAGTGTGTGTTAGGTGTTGCTAGAGTTGTAAACGAGCCGAGCCAAGTCAAGGTGGGCTTGGTTGGCTTGTTTGCAAGCCAAGCAAAGCCGATCCGGCTCGCTTATCTTAATGAGCTGCTACGTTGAGCTAGGGCCCGCCTTGTTAAAAGCTCGAGCCAGCCGGTGGCTCGTCAAGCCCGCTCGTTTATTTAAAAAAAGACTTATTTATATTTTGTGTTTTTTACACGCATTGATATATATAAACTACACAATACAAAATCTATAAACTACAAAATTCTTAATTTATATAAAAATTTAGATCATAAGTTATATATACTAAAAATGCCATATGACTTAATGCTGTAGCGTTAAAGTAAAATACAAACAACTTTTAACGTGAGAAGTGTAAGAAACATCAAAGTAATTATGCTAAAACTAGAGTAATTATTATCACGTTAAAGCTATGAACTACAGTAAAAATAATTACTCTAATGCTTCTTACATTTTTCATTTTAAAAGTTGTTTGTACCAGATCCCACCCCCATAAAAACATTGAAGGAAACATACAGGTAACTAAAAGAGCCGGAAAACCAAATGAAAAAATGAGCACGTACCACACTTTTGGCAATGGAAGAAATTTGTAACACCGCCAACTCTGTAGTCATTAAATTATGTCGTTAGCCTATCTAAAAAAAACAATCATATACAAAAATTAATAAACAATGTCACATTTCTGTTACTAACCTACAAATTCCACAATCATTGCAATGAAACTGTTCCTTTGAAACCTGAACCACAAAAATCAAAGTTACAAAGACACAATAAATATTAGCATATTGTTTAAAGATTAATATATAAAGTCATCCTTACATCATCATAGAACTTGCAAATTCCACAATAATATTCTCCCATTTTCACTCCACAGTTGGTACATATTTGAGCAACCTATCACATCAAAACTAAACATGGTTATAAAAGATTAAAGCATTTACATACATTCACTTTACATATTCCATAAAGGATTTGGTGACAAACCTGCTGTTCAGTATTGCAAATTGCACAAATAACCTGAAAAAACAAAAAATCATAAATACCTCGTGTAAATTAGAAACAAACAAATAATAATCTGGGTAGTCAAAATTGGTGTTAGTCGCCGATTAGTCGAACATTAACCGATAATCGGTGAGTGACCAATTCGATTTCAGCTAATTGGACCCAATAATTGGTAGGCGGTCAAAGCCGGTCTAAATCATCCAAATTTTAGTCAAGATCTGTCAAAATTGGCCAAACTTTGAAAAATTGCACTTATTAATCCAATCCGATTAATAACTTTAAAATTTTGAAAATTGTGTGCATACACACAAATACACATATATGTATATATATAACATTGAAATTCACATATAAAATTCCAATCCGATTAATCGCTATTCGCTGGAGGTAGCAGGGTAAACAAGCCGAGCCGAGTCCGATCTCGACTAGGCTTGAGCGCGGCTCGTTTTGAGTTACGAGAGCTCGAGTTCGGCTTGTGAGTCGTATTTTCAAGCTTGGGCTCAGCTCGTTTATTATCTATTAACTAACTTATATGCGTTTTTAATTATTTTTACAGAGAAAAACCTAAAACAAGCTTAAACTCGGCTGGAGCTCAGCTTTGCAGTGTGAAATTAACACACAAAAAGTCCAAAAGAGGTCAAACTTAAAAACACACAAGGCTCGAGCTCAGACTCGACAACCAAACGAGCTTTATACATTGCTCGATTAATTTTGAGCTTTTTACCAATCCAAGGTCTGCTCGTTTGCACCACTAGCCAAGGGGTGAGTGTATAACCGAATTAACTGAACCGTAACTGACTTAACCGAACCGTACAATTAACCGACAGTTCATTTATGGTATATGTGATAACCGAATTAACAGAATAATTAAAAAAAAACAAAATGAATACAGTACTTGCTTAATATCGTGACGAACGATCTCATGACGATCCTTAGGATTTGCCAATGCGTTCTACACATCAAATCATAACAACAACAAATTATTATTACATAATAATAATAATAATAATAATAATAATAATTAAACTTAATCAATCAATTAATCAAATAATAATAATAATAATAATGACGGACCGTGTATTCGTTGTGACAATGGCGGCATGTAAATATCTGATTACAACACGGTGCACGGATTTTGCATCGTCTCCGGTAATGATTACACCTATTAATAATAATAATAATAATAATAATATTATTATTATTATTCAATCCAACAAACTAATAATAATAATAATAATCGGAATGAATGAATTACCCGTGGAGCAGTTTTCCGACGTCGAGAGGATGGGTTTGAGGTGACGAAACGTCGTCGTTGGACATTGTTCCTGGTGGTTTTTTGTGTGTTTGTTTCAATGTAGAAAATGAAATGAATAAAGGGCAGTTTGGGGTTTCTTTATTTAATGTCAAGTGTCTTTAAGATTCGAGCGCGACTATACTCGAGTTTGGCTTGTTTTGATTTACGATAACTCTGGTTTGGCTTGTAAGTTGTTTTTTTAGGCTCATGATCGGGCTTGGGTTCAGCTTGTTTATTATTTATTAACTATTAGCTAATTTATATATGTTGTTAATTGTTCTTATATATTTTGGAAAAACCTTGAAAGCGTCTAAGATTGACTTTAGCTTGTGTAGTACCTTAAATGGACTTGAGCTCGGTTGTGTAATGTAAAATTAATATGTAAGTTTAATTGAGGAAAAAATTTAAAAATACACAAGGCTTTAGCTTTGGTTTGATAACTAAACGAGTTTTATGTGAGGCTCAGGCTCGGGTCGAGCTTGAAAAAGTTCGGATCATTTCAACCTTTTTATCGATCTGAGTTCGAGTAGCTCGCGAGCATGAACGTGCAAAATAATAAATTTAAATACCGAGTTGTTTAATATCTACAAATTGATAGACGCTCGATCATCACTTGAAAAATACTTGTTTGGTTTCGGCTATACCCGGTTTCTAAACAAGTTAAACACGAGCAAATGTGTGCTTGGTTGGTTGCTTAGGCTCATGTTATGTAATCCTTGATTCCATATTCCAATTTCAACAAAATTCTTGGAATCAAACCGATTAGGGATGGAATTCATCGAGTGCTCAATCCAAATATTACGCTTATAAATTTATTATTAACTTATCTCTTAACACACCACAATAGTTTAACCGCTAAACACACTTTATACAGGATCGTGCACTCATAATATTATATAACTATTAAATGTTGAACAACAGTTGTCTCACATTCTTCTACTGTAGATAGATTTTATTATATTTTATTATTACTTTATGTTCTCATCACCTGTCATGAGGACCTAAAAGTACAATAACAGTTTAAATAGAGACTAAACTAGAGTTACAAATTTAATGAATAGAAATACATAAACGGACCACAGTATACGTAGGGTAAGTCCAAATAAATCTCTCATGTTTTTAATCTTCATTAAATCCAATAAAAAAACACGTCTTCAAGTAATCGGCTCCAAACCAAGCCTCCACAAACACGACAAATATTAACAAATTTGTCATATGTGAGACATGAAATAATAATAATAATAATAATAATAATATATCAAATAAACACTACTCAAAACAAGTGAAAAAATAAAAGATAACACAAATCAACTCATTTATTAATAAATAAATACCTATCTAATTTAGTTTCTCAATATTATTCAAATTCATCAAAGCATAAAGGATGCATAAACACCTCAAACAAACTTTTGCTCTACAAGCTTTAGGTTTAGTGAGTTTGACCTATAATTGGTCAAACTTCACACGCGAAACGTAGATCACCCACTCGAAAAGATTAAAGAAAAACCGATTATAACAGGAGACCCTTTCAAATACGACATCAAAGTGATACCGAGATCATATAGTCACGTAGATTTATAAGATTGTGCATCCACATGAATTCAATTTTCCCTTCTCGTCTTGTTTTTTGGCTGCATTGCATAAAAGAAGGATTATAAGACCATGTATAATGGGCGATTAAATGGGGCGATTTTGAGAAGGAACACCGCCCCAGGCGATAAGGGGGGGGATTGTTTTTTGTCGCCGGCAACCTTTAAAGAATATTATTATTATTATATTGTGTTTTGTGTTATATATAAATATATATGTATATATATATTGTGCTACAACACCACTACACCCCTAAAACAAAAACTCACCATTTGCTGATTGGGCGCCATATGACACAAATCGCTCCATTTTGTAGCCCCTCCACTACACATAGCCTAAGGGGATTGGATATTGTTTAGAAGTGGTAATTTTGACCCGTTTACAAATGTGTCGATTTAATTTCAAACGACTCAAATCTGGTTGATTGAATGAGTCACTAAGTTAGACGGGTCGAAAGTAACTAACACCTCTGACCTCCTTCATTGCTTTTTAAAAAAAAAACATTTTAACAATATAGTCTTCGTAACGTATTAGGTACCTTTATACGTGTCAGTGTAAGCATATAGACATGAAAATGCATTAATGAACTCACCAGACTTTTTTTTAGCGAGAACGGGTTGAATCACAACATGCATCGTGATTACTCCACCTGCAAATCCGCCATTACGAACCCCAGATTCTGATAATGTCTTATTATTCTCCAAAACTTTTCCCAAATGTATGAGCTTTATGTCATTCACTGTCTTCGGTACTACAGATTTACCTATTAGAAACACTAGAATTGAGTTTCTAAAAAATACCTTTTTAATAATCAAACTTATATATAAGTTTAAAGATAAGGATTACTTATTCAGACATCTAAATAAGTAATTATTTTAATTTTTATAAAAGAGTGAACTGCGGTTTTCGTCCCTGTGGTTTGTCCAAATTGCGGTTTTAGTCCAATAGTTTCAAATTTGCGTTTTTCGTCCCTCTGGTTTCATTTCACTTGCAATTAAACCCAAACCCAGTATCCCCATTAAGTCTGCTCGTTAAACAATCAACATGCCTCTAACGCGAGGGGCAATATTTTGTCATTATACTTCCCAAATAAACCCCATCCAGTCTTTATTTTGGGAGTATAATGACAAAATTGCCCCTCACGTGATGGGCATGTTGATTGTTAACGAGCAGACTTAACGGGGTTCGTGGGTTCGGGTTTAATTGCAAGTGAAATGAAACCACAGGAACAAAAAACGCAAATTTGAAAATATTAGACTAAAACCGCAGATTTAGACAAACCATAAAGACTAAAACCGTAGTTCACTCTTTATAAAATTTTCTTTCACATAAGCATTTTTTGCATACGGGACATCTGATATGATATCAACCAGTGCCACATCAGCAATTTAAGTGCAAAAACAGTTAAAAATGAGATTGGTTGCTAAGACTTGTAATATACCGTAAGTTTGCTTCCATTTTGCGCCTAACTTAATATTACGCCTAATTAGCCCATGAACTTATGAACAAGAAAATATTATCTCAAACCTTGAGGCCACTCGGAAACAAGCTTTTGCTTAAGAGCAGATACAGTAGTTGAAGACGCATAACTGCTATGACTTATATCCATTCCATCATATATTCTGAATTTAAGTTCGACATACTCGGTGCCTTCAGCCATTATATACAATCACACACTACAATGTCTCTCCCAATTTACCTGCACAAACAATATCTCTAAACATTATCATGCCTTACAAAACCGACGATAAACTGCTAACTAATATAGTTACGACACTTGATATAACCTTTGTTCAATGAAGAAACCCAAATTATTAATAAAACTAGAGCATGTGCATAGCATGTTATAAAGCAACATGTCCTTTTCGTTTTCTTCTCTCTCATTATCCTATGATTGCTTGGGTGAGACGGATTGGTTGTATGTACTAAGAAACCTTTCACAAGTATGACCACTTTATCTTTGTCAATGAGGGTGTGTTGTTTGAAATGTGTGTTTTGAAAGTGATCTTGTGATACTGAATGATCAATCAAGTATATAATTTGGATGTTTTCTCTTACTTGAGGTTGTTATATTCGCTTATAACAGTATACGAAAGAGTAAAATAAGGGTATATGCAGTTTTACTTCCCTATAATAGGCGTGTGCATAAAACTGAATAAACCGAACCGGAACAAAAATCGACAATGTGGTTTTATGTTTTTGTAAAATCTGAACTTACGGGTCGGTTTTGGTTCTTCATGTTATAAAACCGAATCGAATTAATAGGTTTTAATTTTTTATTTTTTTATTTCAAGTGATTTATAATTAATTTAATAAATATGTAACTCAAATATTTTGGCCCATTTGTATAATAATCAATTAGTTATTAATTAGCAGCATGATTTAGGCTCAAATTCATTATATTAGGCCAATTTTTTTTGTTGGGTCCAAAAAATCAAGCACAAATGAATAAACCGAAACTGAAAAAACCGATACCGAATGGTTTTCATTAATTTAAAACTGAAGTTTAGCCAAAAGCCGAACCTTGCACACCCCTACCCTATAATATTAAGAAATCAACTTTGTTGTAGCTGTTATTAAACTGATTGATTATAAACAGATACTTAGGTTACAAAATCACCATCCAAATACTGTGATCCTAAACTCACAACCTTACCAAAACAGACATTTTTGCCCATTTTTTTTCAAAGATAGACTTTGACTTTTAACTTACGACTCTCTAGACATCCCTTCTAAACCAATCAGATTGCACCACATCACTCATTAGTGTAGCCAGCTAAGGCGGCTAAGCCTTAGTCGGCACTTTTTGGGCATTGAAAATCATAAAAAGCCAGTTCAAACCGGTCAGGAGATGACACGTGCCCCAAGCAGACTAATTTAAGGCTACAAATTCAAGTTTTTACCCGTCTACAAGCAGACTAATAACTCGACGCCGGCTTAGCCGGCTTCGAGATTCCTTTTTCTTCTTTTAGACGGGTAAAACTTAAATTTGTAGGCTAAAGTTAGCCTGCTTGGGGCACGTGTCATCTCCTGACTGGTTTGAACTGTCTTTTAATGATTTTCAGTGCCCAAAAAGTGTCAGCTAAGGCTTAGCCACCTTAGCTGGCATGTCCCTCGTGACGCAATCCGATTCGTCTAGAAAGTTGTTGGCAAAAAGTCAAATTCTAATTTATTTATTTATCTTTTTTATAAAAAAAGGGTAAAAGTTGTCTCTATTATGTTAACTTACTTTCCCCTAATATTGACTTATCCAATTGTGTAAGGAAACAAAAACAGTATAAGAGACAAAATGAAGATAAATCTATGTTGAATTGAAAGCCAAACCTGGTAAATTCCGTAATGAATAGAAGTAGCAATGGATGACAATAATAATAACAACAATACATCTGAGTCACAACAAGATAACCACTTCATATGATCCAATCCAATCCAATCCAATTGCTGGATACACTAATTCCTCACTGCAATTCACACACAATATAATAATATATGTATATTAACAATTGATCGAGAAACACTAATTTGTTACTGCGATCAATAACAGGATATGTGAATTAACAATTGATCGTAACCTAATTTCAGAAACGATAATAATAATAATAGAGCGAATAGTTAAATTGAAGAGATATATATACCTGACTAATTACGTCATTTGATCATAAGCTTTGATTGATTTGATTGATTGATTCAAATGGTTGAAGAAGAGCTTTTGGTTTCAATTTGGAGAATATTATTTTTTATTTATTGTTATTTGTTAACACAATTTTTCAGTTATAACATTTTTAAACTTTTGTAACCAAATTTATTTTTACCGCCCGTATCGTTTGGTGGGCGTGGGGGTTAGGTTTTATCCGAGGAATCCCTCAGTAGGTGCACCGTTAGGGGCTCCATCCGTCCGGACTCGTGGCCGACTCGGGCTACCTTTAGCTAATGGGGGTCGCGTACACGGGGTACCCAGCGTTACTTAGTTGGTCGTTCCAAAAAGAACCAAATTTATTTTTAATAATATTTATTTTTTATACATTTAGTTAGAACTTTGTGAATTGTTTTTTTTATGATAGGCACTTTTTTTGTGTGTGTGCAGGTCATCGTATGTTTCAGTATTAGAGCGTTGTTGTCTTACTTTTAATCGGGCTCATGATGGATTCAAAGCTTGGATTGGGTGTTTTTCTGGAAAACCACATTGCCGGCTCGGGATTCGAACTGACAACCTCGTATGGCTTGGTTCAAATCTTTCATGGTCAATAACCAACTAAAGTGACATAAGTGGAGATCGAACTTGAGTCTTTCGACCACTAGACCATAGTGGGGGATAAAAGTTTGTGTTTTATAGTTACTAGAGTTGAATTATTTTGTTTTAAATAGGAAAATTGATTTTTATTGGTCCTAACGATAGTCTTTTGGTCACTGCCGGTCCCAACTAACGAATTGGCTGCTAACAGTCCCAACTTTTAACGTATTTGTTCATAATGGTCCACGACTAACAGAATTCTAACGTCGTTAGTTTCAGGTAGCCGGAAAACAAACATTTTTCCCGAAAACTCAACAATTTTGTCCCAAACATCATGGTAACTTTGTATCGTACCTTTAGGAACCTTTTTCTAGTAAAAACCCCAATTATTGAGGTCGCCGGAACCCTAGAACCATCGTCGGAATCAGTTGATGGTGCTTAAGTGATGGTGGTTGGTTGGAGGTGAGTCAATTAGTGGTGGTAGCGTTGTTCATGTGGCGTTTTCCGACAAAAAAATTGACTTTCCCGGCCAAAAATGTTTTTCCGGCAAACTGAAACTAACGGCGTTAGGATTCAGTTAGCCGCATACCGTTAGGAACAAATACATTAAAAGTTGGGACCATCAGTGACCAATTAGTTAGTTGGGACCGGCAATGAGCAAAAAGCAATACTTAGGACCAGTAAAAACCAATTTTCCTTTTAAATAATATAAGAGGCACTTTGGCAAATGCTGAGAGTCCGAGCCAGTAAGTGCTTGCTGAACCATTAAGTGTTGTTTGGTTAGACATCTGAATGACTGTGTAGAGTGACTAGTTTACCCCTCTGAACTATTTCATGATGAATGAATGTTTAGTCAGGGCTCTTAATAACTGCTCTTAATAACTAAACTGAATGATTAAATTTCTATTATAATCAATCAAAATACATATTAAAACAAACTTGTACTCGGGGGAGGGGTGGTGGATGTGGTGGCATCACTCATCACACACCCCACCCAATCAAAGGGTGCTACATCACCAACCTCAAATCCATCACATGTGATGGATTTTTACTAGGGGTGGTGGTGTGATGTGATGGTGAGTGATATGAATTTTGGTTAAAGATTTCATTTTGGTTTCCTTGACACCACTTCACTCATATCGTCCACACATCTTCGGTTAACTATACACACTTCACTCCCACTTTCTATTTCCAATCTGCACACTCTCTCACACCCTCACCATCTCCGGCGACAATATCACCACCCTCACCACTTCACCAACCTCACCACCCTCACCATCTGTAACGATTCCGGCAAATCCAGGTATACCCTAGCCGGAATATACTATTTACGTGTCATTTAATATTGATTATATGAGTTATAGTACATATATACGAGTATATATGATTCATAGTACGAATCATACTCGATTATATAGTGAATCGTATTGGAATTACAATTAACCAATGAACGATTATTGAAACCCGAATGAATCGGGAATTACATTATAGACGATGTATATAATGTTTAGTGATATTTACGAAGTATTAATGCTTCGGGATAGGTGAATTATAGCACAGAAAAAGGATTTCGATTTAACGGTACGTCGGTACGCTAAACGAAACCTTTAACACCAAATCAAGCAAGAGACGATCAATCAAGCCGAAAAAGATGCGTGATTATTAATAATATGATGTTTTAATGTCATGATTTAAGTTTTTAAAGTTTTTAAGTCGGTTTTATGTAAATTTTATTTTGACCCGAAAAACGACCATTCTATGCTCGTTTTAAGCCGAATTACGAGTTTAAACGAGAAACGAACTGAACCAGATTATCCACAACATTATCCGGATTGCGTAATCCGAATATGTGGCTTAGAATGGATTTGTGGGGGCCACCCCCATCCACCCTAATAGGACCGATCGGTCCATATTATTATTATTATCATTCCATTTTTTCTTTTTCTAACAACAAATTCTCTCAAACTCTCTCAAATCTTCCAACATCCATCCATCCCCTTGATCTTTAAACCAAGAATTGAAGGTATAAACATGGTTTTTTATGCTTAAATCTTGTTTCTAATTCTACAATATTGAGAAAAGGAGGTTTCCATGTGAAAGACGGGTGAAAACCCGAGATAAAACCGATTCTCGTATGATCAAGGGATGTATACAAGTTATACAAAGGATCTTGATCCAAGAAATGAGTAAAAAGAGTCGGGAATGGATTTCTACGGTTAAAACCTTTGTTTTTACTTAAAAACCGACACTTTGAAAGAAATGGTTTGATTATTGGTGTAACTTGCTTGGTATAGTGATATTGTGCTTGTAAGTGTTGTATCTAGCGGCTAGCAAAGGCTAGAAACCGAGATCCTTGCGATCTAAAGCTAGAAAACACAAAATAGTTCGGTTTTCGTGTGTTATGAAAAAATGGACAGATTTACGTGTGCTTAGAGTCGGGTCACGAAATTTCACAGAGATGATCTACACATGAAAATATGAGATCTGTGAATTTTTGGTAATTTTTGGATAAAAGATGAATATTTGGTGAATTTAATGCTCGGTTTTGGCCAAAAATAGTGAAAAATAGCAAAACATGATGAAAAATTCCGGAATATTTAAGATAAGCTTTTTATAACATATAAAAGTCACCCACAAAATTTGAGCTCAGTTGGAAAAGTCTAAGTAGGCTTTTCGGTGAAACGAGTTCTAGGGCTTTCTAGCTCGGTTATGGGTGAAAATGGCTTGAAAAATAAGTTTTAAATTCTGGAAAAATTCCAGAAAGTTATGAGGATGATAAAGATCATCCCAGAAAAATTTGGGATTTTTCTAAAGTGTTTTGGTATTTTTGATATATTTAGTGTTTTAACAAGATTTAAAAATAGATAAATAAATGTAAATATAGGAAAATAAATCTGGAAAATTCCAGAAAGTTATGAGGATGATAAAGATCATCCCAGAAAAATTTGGGAATTTTCTAAAGTGTTTTGGTATTTTTGATATATTTAGTGTTTTAACAAGATTTAAAAATAGATAAATAAATGTAAATATAGGAAAATAAATCTGGGAAAATTCCAGAAAGTTATGAGGATGATAAAGATCATCCCAGAAAAATTTGGGAATTTTCTAAAGTGTTTTGGTATTTTTGATATATTTAGTATTTTAACAAGATTTAAAAATAGATAAATAAATGTAAATGTAGGAAAATAAATCTGGGAAAATTCCAGAAAGTTATGAGGATGATAAAAATCATCCCAGAAAAATTTGGGAATTTTCTAAAGTGTTTTGGTATTTTTGATATATTTAGTATTTTAATAAGATTTAAAAATAGATAAATAAATATAAATATAAGAAAATAAATCTGGAAAATTTTTACAAAATTCCTTTCTGTCAAATTAAGTTTTGTGCAAAATTTCAAGACCCGAGACTAATCGGGTAATTATTTGTGCTAAAAAGAACATAAAAACAAGTTTTTAAAGCTTAAAACGTGTAAACCGGCAAAGTTCGCATAAGCGAGCTGACTGGTACATGAAAACTCTAAAAATAGACTATTTCATAAATCTAAGTAAATTAAGTAAAAATAAATCATCCGAAAATAATTCGGATGATTTGGGTAATTTTACCCGATTTTACCGTTTCCGGCACCGAAATACCGGAAACGGGCCCCACGGCCAAACGGGGTGTCAAACCGAGCTATAATTTCATCACCTTAACTAAATTGACTGTCAAACTCTAAGCAATGTCAATCTGAGTCCTTAGAAGTGTCACGGGGTTAACATTGTCCCCGAATCGAGTACAGTACTGGGTTAACAATGTTCCCAGATGTACCGATTGCTATGTATTTAAGTTATGGGAATTATATAGTAACGACTAGATATTATATTACAGATCCAGGCACGTAGCTGTTCCTTATATTACTCACCAACTCACAACAAGGTGAGTTTTCACGAGCCCCTTTTAATGAATTGTTTTAATTATATTTTCCCGGGGCGGAAAACATGTCTTATTTAAAGTATTTAAGTACATACCGATCGTATGGAAATACTTGTACATTTATATATATCTGGGCTGATGCATAGAATATATAAAATGTTTATAATGTGTTATTGTTCTGGGGTAACATAGTTCCCAGGGGTTATTATTGTTCTGGGGTAACATAGTTCCCAGGGGTTATTGTTGTTCTGGGGTAACATAGTTCCCAGGGGTTATTATTGTTCTGGGGTAACATAGTTCCCAGGGGTTATTATTGTTCTGGGGTAACATAGTTCCCAGGGGTATTTATTGTTCTGGGGTAACATAGTTCCCAGGGGTTATTATTATTCTGGGGTAACATAGTTCCCAGGGGTTATTGTTGTTCTGGGGTAACATAGTTCCCAGGGGTTATTATTATTCTGGGGTAACATAGTTCCCAGGGGTTATTGTTGTTCTGGGGTAACATAGTTCCCAGGGGTTGTTATTGTTCTGGGGTAACATAGTTCCCAGGGGTATTTATTGTTCTGGGGTAACATAGTTCCCAGAAAGTTATTGGAAATGTTCTGGGGTAACAAAGTTCCCAGCATGATTATATTGTTAATAAATGATTATTAAAATGATTTGTCAGTGTTTATTTAAATTAGTGAAACTCACCAACTATTCGTAGTTGACCCGTTTTCTTTACATGTTTTCTAGGTATGCCCAAGTTGGATTGATTGATGTTTGCTTAACTATCTGTGCTACCTGTTGGAAGCTTGCTGCTCTTTGTTTTGTAATGAATTTATTAATGTCTTATCGGTAAAATATGTGTGTAAGACCTAGACAGTAATGAAACTCGCAACAATGTAATATGTTATAAATTAATGTAGTGATATTTTCTTTATAAGCAATGCTGTTGATATCAGATGTGTCTGTTGCATCCCGTGTACGTTTCCGCTGCGGTTACGGGGTGTTACAGAACTTGGTATCAGAGCCATTGGTTATAAAGAATTAGGATGTCTGAAAAAGATACCTAAAATATAACCAGTAGCTCAAGTATTATAGGATCTGAATATCAACTAATAATATATTGTGACGAGATCGGGATGAACTTGGATGGACAAGTGGGTTATTATGGTCCGGAACATAATAACAGACTTGTCTGCACGAGGGAATTCAGGGGAAGTCACGGGGGACTTAAATAGGTAAAATTGGCAACATACGTGTAAATGTATAATAATACTATTATGTGGCAAAATTGTATAAGTAAGTGCATGATTAATTTAATTATGAATTACACTACGAAAAGGACTATATGTTTGTTAACTTGTGTGCAGGTATAATGGCAAGAACACCTAGTGTGTCGACGGAAGAGGACCCGGAAGAGGCTAGTTCCGGGGCCTCTGGAAGCCCAAGTGTAGCACCCAGCTCCGAGCCTTCGGAGGCTAGTCATAGTACTTCTAGACAGACCACCCCAGCTAGGAGTGCTAGTGTACCCTCCCCTGCTAGGGTTACCAGGTCTCCTACCCCGCCCGCACCACAGACCACCCCGATTCCCCCCAGGCACGGTCCCCGCCTCACGGCGCGGATCAGTGCCCCATATGTCCCGCCCACTGTTACCCCACCCAGATCCACATACCACCGGGGCGAGTCTTCCCGCCCCCAACCCGAGCCTGCAACCCTACCTGTGTGGGGTCTGCCAAGGCAGGAGCGGGACTTGGCGGCTTGGCTACGTGTTCTCACCGAGCAGGTGAACGAGCACTCTGCCGCCTTGGTCGTGGGGGTACAGAGGCGGGCGTACCTCGGGGACAGCATACTGGACCACCAGTATGCTATTAACCAGTTAAAAAGGGAGTGCTCATACTCCCACTGGTTGATCGATCAGATGGAAACCCGAATGCGGGTTATGATGGCGGTATTGGTGGTGCTGGTGGCGGTATTGGTGGGGTTGGTTTACCACCATGTGTAGATGTGTTGGATGGTAGAATCTTGAACCGCTTTTTGATACTCCGTGTAAGTAGTTAGTGGTGATACTAACACGGAGTGAATCTTGTTTAGTTATAGTACAACCACTGGCCCATAGGGGGTCTCTTGTAGGGCATATCACTATAGATACTTTTGGGTATCATTCAAGCACTGACCCCTTTACGGGTTATGTCGAGATGATACCGACATAGGGCCCTTGTAATAAAACTAGTTATGTAATGTTGACTGAAAGTATGTAAACTGATGTTTGTGTAATATGAATCAATGTTTACTAATGAATGGAATATGTATTGTGTTTTATGTTTTGAGATGGTATTGATTATATGTATTTCTTTGATGATTGTGTAGAATGGCACCGAAACGAACAACGAAAATATCGGAAGTAGATGTGAGCCGTTTGATTGCTCAACAGTTGGAGGCGGCGATACCGGATATAGTATCGCGCATCGCCGCCAGTATTAATAACTCGACCAATCCAACCCCTCCGAGCAATCAAACGCCCATAAATAATGATGGGGAACAAAACGCTAATCCTCCAAGGAATGACAACACTATGCCGAGTACTGACGCACCGCCTACGGTGGTCGCTACCGACAGTAATGGCCCTATCCCTACTGTAGAGACCAACCGCACTGGACCATCCAGGGGTTGTTCAATCAAGGATTTCATGTTATGCAAGCCTTTAGAATTTAACGGGTCGGAAGGACCGAATGGGTTAGTGAAATGGTTAGAGAAAATAGAATCAGTGGTAAATATCAGTAACTGTCCCGAGGATTGTGTCGTTAAGTACGCCACCTGTACGTTCACAGACCATGCCTTGACATGGTGGAACACCATAGTACAGACTCGAGGTCAGGCGGCGACAAACCGCATGACCTGGGCAGAGCTTAAGGATCTTGTTTTGAAACATTTCTGCCCAAAGAATGAATTGCAGAAACTGGAACATGAGTTGTGGAACCTAGAGATGCATGGGGCGGACCACTTGGGATATACCAACCGGTTTAATGAACTGTCACGATTAGTGCCGTGGTTGGTCACCCCAGAGTCAAAAAGGGTGGAACGTTATATTTGGGGACTTACTCCAGTAGTGAGGAGCATAGTTAACGCGGGAGGGCACCAGACGTATGAGGGTGCAGTGACACAGGCTGGTATTGTCACGTATGATTTCTTAAGGAGCGGATCGATAAAGGCGACGGGAGAGTCGGCTGGGGGAAAGCGAGGTACGTATGACAATAGGATCCGAGAGAAGCAACAAAACAAACGAGCTAGGCCCGCTGCCCAGAGCTATGCCATGACTAGTTCGGGCGGAAGGCAAGAACCGCAGAGGGGAACGTTTCCTAAATGCGGGAAATGTGGTTACCACCATAGTGGTGTGTGCAAGGAGGTGCTGTGCCACCGGTGTGGCAGGGTTGGACACTACGCACCAAATTGTAAGACAAATCTGAACAACCTGAACCGTCAACCGCAACCTATTCGTGCGCAACCATTTAGAACTCAACCAGCCCGACAGCAGAACCCGCAAGGAAACCAGATGGTGACCACTAGCCGTGCTTGCTACGAATGCGGCAGCACGGATCACTTCAAAAGGAACTGCCCGAAACTGAATCAGGGAGGAAACGGGAGACAACTCGCGGGTCAGCCATCGGCTTCCAATCCGGCGCGAGGCCGAGCATTTGTGATGGGAGCGAACGAGGCGCGCCAGGACCCCAGCGTAGTGACAGGTACCTTCCTCGTCTCTGATCATTACGCTTCTGTATTATTTGATACAGGCGCCGATAGAAGTTTTGTCTCCGTTAGGTTCCTTTCGATAGCAAACCTTCCTATTGGTGAAACCATAGAACCCTACACCGTAGAGGTCGCTAACGGTAAAACCATGATAGTCAATCGGATTGTTCGGAATTGCCCTTTTATTCTGAGCGAACAATCCTTCCTGATTGACTTGTTACCGGTAGAATTGGGTAGTTTTGACGTGATAGTGGGAATGGATTGGTTGGCTCGTAATAGGGTAGAAATAAACTGTGAAAAGAAAACCGTCAAGATCCGGGTGTTGGATGACGAGGAGGTATTAGTGCAGGGAGAAAAATCCGGCACCATGATACCATTTATATCCCACCTCAAGGTGTTGAAATATATACGTCAGGGATGTGTGGCGTATCTAGCGAGCCTGACGGCCGCTGATTCTGAGGAAAAACGGGTGGACGATATTCCCGTGGTACGCGAATTTCCACAAGTTTTTCCAGAGGAACTTCCTGGATTACCGCCAACCCGACAAGTCGAATTCAGAATCGACTTATTACCTCAAGCTGGCCCTGTTGCTAAGGCCCCTTACAGACTTGCACCATCCGAGATGCAAGAACTATCCAACCAGTTGCAGGAATTGTTGGATAAGGGGTTTATACGTCCCAGTTATTCCCCGTGGGGTGCACCTGTACTATTTGTGAAAAAGAAGGACGGAAGCCTTCGAATGTGCATTGACTACAGGGAATTGAACAAATTAACCATCAAAAATAGATATCCTCTTCCCCGAATCGATGATTTGTTCGACCAACTACAAGGTGCGAGCTACTTCTCAAAAATTGATCTTAGATCGGGATACCACCAAGTTAGAATTCAAGAGGAGGATATTCCGAAAACCGCGTTTCGGACTTGCTACGGCCACTACGAATTTTTAGTTATGCCTTTTGGGCTAACAAATGCGCCGGCGGTGTTCATGGATCTCATGAACCGAGTCTGTAAACCCTATCTCGACAAGTTCGTCATTGTATTTATTGACGATATTTTGATATACTCGAAGAGTAAAGAGGCGCACGAGCAACACTTAAAGTTAGTTTTAGAGCTCCTGGATCAGGAGAAGTTATATGCAAAATTCTCCAAGTGTAACTTCTGGTTACAAGAGGTGCAATTCCTCGGTCATGTTATAAACCACCAAGGAATACACGTTGATCCGAGTAAGGTTGAAGCTATTAAGAATTGGCAAGCGCCTAAATCTCCGAAAGAAATCCGCCAATTCTTAGGCTTAGCTGGATACTATCGTCGATTTATAGAGAACTTTTCCAGCATCGCCCAACCTTTAACCCTCCTGACTCAAAAGGATCGGAAATATGAATGGGGTGAAGAGCAGGAAACGGCGTTTCAAACGCTAAAGCAAAGATTGTGCCAAGCGCCAATCTTAAGTCTCCCCGACGGAGACGATGGATTTGTTGTATATTGTGACGCATCCCGTAAAGGGTTAGGATGCGTGTTAATGCAAAATAAAAAGGTCATAGCCTATGCGTCTCGACAGTTAAAAGTTCATGAGAAAAACTACACTACTCATGACTTGGAACTGGGAGCAGTCATCTTTGCACTTAAAATCTGGAGACACTATCTCTACGGTACAAAGTGCACCATATTCACTGATCATAAAAGTTTGCAACACATATTCGATCAGAAAGAACTGAATATGAGGCAACGAAGATGGGTCGAGTTGCTGAGTGACTATGACTGTGACATACGATATCACCCTGGCAAGGCTAACGTTGTAGCCGATGCCTTGAGTAGAAAGGATCGAGTCAAGCCACTACGTGTGCGAGCGTTGGGGATGATAGTCCAGTCGAACCTTTCAGATTTAATTCGAGTCGCTCAACGCGAGGCGTTGAAAGAGGGCCAATTGGTTAAAGAAGGACTTTACGGGAATGAGAAGAATTTCGAACAGCGTGTGGACGAAATTCTTTATTTCAAAAATCGGATGTGGATCCCGACCCTCCATGACCTTCGTGATTTGATCATGGATGAAGCACATAAATCGAAATATTCCATACATCCGGGATCAGATAAAATGTACAAGGATGTGAAAGAATTTTACTGGTGGCCAGGTATGAAAAAGGATATAGCCACATACGTCGGCAAGTGTACGACGTGTGCGAGAGTTAAGGCGGAACACCAGAAACCCTCGGGAATGCTACAACAGCCGGAAATTCCCGAATGGAAGTGGGAGCAGATCACAATGGATTTTGTGACACATCTCCCCAAGACACCCCGAGGTCATGATGCTATTTGGGTAATCGTGGATCGATTAACCAAATCGGCACATTTTATTCCAATTAGGAATACTTTTAACACTGAGAGACTTGCGCAAATTTATATAAATGAAATAGTGTCTCGTCATGGCATCCCCATCTCGATCATCTCCGATAGGGATAGCCATTTCACCTCCAAACTTTGGCAAGCTGTCCAAGAAGCATTGGGAACACGTATTGACCTAAGCACAGCTTACCACCCTCAGACCGATGGTCAGTCTGAGAGGACCATTCAAACTTTGGAGGATTTGCTTCGTGCTTGCGTACTGGACTTTAAGGGAAATTGGGATCAACATCTCCCACTCGTTGAATTTTCCTATAATAACAGTTACCATAGCAGTATAAAGGCAGCACCTTATGAAGCATTGTATGGGCGGAAGTGCCGATCACCACTTTGCTGGTCTGAAGTGGGTGACTCGCAGGTCATTAGATCGGATCTGGTCCAGGAGACGACCAGCAAGATTCTTGAAATTAAGAACAACCTGAAAGCCGCGCGGGATCGGCAGAAGAGTTATGCTGATACCCGTCGAAAACCGTTGTCATTTGAGAAGGGTGAAAAGGTATACTTGAAAGTATCACCCTGGAAAGGAGTGGTCAGGTTTGGAAAGGCGGGGAAGTTGGCCCCTAGATACATTGGACCATTCAACATTACTGCAAAGATCGGTCCGGTAGCTTACCGACTAGAACTGCCTGAGGAACTAAGTGCAGTTCATAACGTGTTTCATGTGTCGAATTTGAAAAGATGTCTGGCGGATGAGACATCGGTGTTACCCTTAGAGGGTGTTCAAATAAGTGATAGGCTCAACTTCGTAGAGGAGCCCATCGAAATAGTAGACGGTAAGATCAAGCAACTTAGACACAATAAGATCTCGTTGGTCAAAGTTAGATGGAATTCGCAACGAGGCCCAGAATTTACTTGGGAACGAAAGGATGAATTTCGGAAGAAATACCCCCACCTATTTCCTCAAAAGGAAGTAGTTGACGTGTAAAATTTCGAGGACGAAATTTTTATAACGGGGGGAGAATGTAACGATTCCGGCAAATCCAGGTATACCCTAGCCGGAATATACTATTTACGTGTCATTTAATATTGATTATATGAGTTATAGTACATATATACGAGTATATATGATTCATAGTACGAATCATACTCGATTATATAGTGAATCGTATTGGAATTACAATTAACCAATGAACGATTATTGAAACCCGAATGAATCGGGAATTACATTATAGACGATGTATATAATGTTTAGTGATATTTACGAAGTATTAATGCTTCGGGATAGGTGAATTATAGCACAGAAAAAGGATTTCGATTTAACGGTACGTCGGTACGCTAAACGAAACCTTTAACACCAAATCAAGCAAGAGACGATCAATCAAGCCGAAAAAGATGCGTGATTATTAATAATATGATGTTTTAATGTCATGATTTAAGTTTTTAAAGTTTTTAAGTCGGTTTTATGTAAATTTTATTTTGACCCGAAAAACGACCATTCTATGCTCGTTTTAAGCCGAATTACGAGTTTAAACGAGAAACGAACTGAACCAGATTATCCACAACATTATCCGGATTGCGTAATCCGAATATGTGGCTTAGAATGGATTTGTGGGGGCCACCCCCATCCACCCTAATAGGACCGATCGGTCCATATTATTATTATTATCATTCCATTTTTTCTTTTTCTAACAACAAATTCTCTCAAACTCTCTCAAATCTTCCAACATCCATCCATCCCCTTGATCTTTAAACCAAGAATTGAAGGTATAAACATGGTTTTTTATGCTTAAATCTTGTTTCTAATTCTACAATATTGAGAAAAGGAGGTTTCCATGTGAAAGACGGGTGAAAACCCGAGATAAAACCGATTCTCGTATGATCAAGGGATGTATACAAGTTATACAAAGGATCTTGATCCAAGAAATGAGTAAAAAGAGTCGGGAATGGATTTCTACGGTTAAAACCTTTGTTTTTACTTAAAAACCGACACTTTGAAAGAAATGGTTTGATTATTGGTGTAACTTGCTTGGTATAGTGATATTGTGCTTGTAAGTGTTGTATCTAGCGGCTAGCAAAGGCTAGAAACCGAGATCCTTGCGATCTAAAGCTAGAAAACACAAAATAGTTCGGTTTTCGTGTGTTATGAAAAAATGGACAGATTTACGTGTGCTTAGAGTCGGGTCACGAAATTTCACAGAGATGATCTACACATGAAAATATGAGATCTGTGAATTTTTGGTAATTTTTGGATAAAAGATGAATATTTGGTGAATTTAATGCTCGGTTTTGGCCAAAAATAGTGAAAAATAGCAAAACATGATGAAAAATTCCGGAAAATTTAAGATAAGCTTTTTATAACATATAAAAGTCACCCACAAAATTTGAGCTCAGTTGGAAAAGTCTAAGTAGGCTTTTCGGTGAAACGAGTTCTAGGGCTTTCTAGCTCGGTTATGGGTGAAAATGGCTTGAAAAATAAGTTTTAAATTCTGGAAAAATTCCAGAAAGTTATGAGGATGATAAAGATCATCCCAGAAAAATTTGGGATTTTTCTAAAGTGTTTTGGTATTTTTGATATATTTAGTGTTTTAACAAGATTTAAAAATAGATAAATAAATGTAAATATAGGAAAATAAATCTGGAAAATTCCAGAAAGTTATGAGGATGATAAAGATCATCCCAGAAAAATTTGGGAATTTTCTAAAGTGTTTTGGTATTTTTGATATATTTAGTGTTTTAACAAGATTTAAAAATAGATAAATAAATGTAAATATAGGAAAATAAATCTGGGAAAATTCCAGAAAGTTATGAGGATGATAAAGATCATCCCAGAAAAATTTGGGAATTTTCTAAAGTGTTTTGGTATTTTTGATATATTTAGTATTTTAACAAGATTTAAAAATAGATAAATAAATGTAAATGTAGGAAAATAAATCTGGGAAAATTCCAGAAAGTTATGAGGATGATAAAAATCATCCCAGAAAAATTTGGGAATTTTCTAAAGTGTTTTGGTATTTTTGATATATTTAGTATTTTAATAAGATTTAAAAATAGATAAATAAATATAAATATAAGAAAATAAATCTGGAAAATTTTTACAAAATTCCTTTCTGTCAAATTAAGTTTTGTGCAAAATTTCAAGACCCGAGACTAATCGGGTAATTATTTGTGCTAAAAAGAACATAAAAACAAGTTTTTAAAGCTTAAAACGTGTAAACCGGCAAAGTTCGCATAAGCGAGCTGACTGGTACATGAAAACTCTAAAAATAGACTATTTCATAAATCTAAGTAAATTAAGTAAAAATAAATCATCCGAAAATAATTCGGATGATTTGGGTAATTTTACCCGATTTTACCGTTTCCGGCACCGAAATACCGGAAACGGGCCCCACGGCCAAACGGGGTGTCAAACCGAGCTATAATTTCATCACCTTAACTAAATTGACTGTCAAACTCTAAGCAATGTCAATCTGAGTCCTTAGAAGTGTCACGGGGTTAACATTGTCCCCGAATCGAGTACAGTACTGGGTTAACAATGTTCCCAGATGTACCGATTGCTATGTATTTAAGTTATGGGAATTATATAGTAACGACTAGATATTATATTACAGATCCAGGCACGTAGCTGTTCCTTATATTACTCACCAACTCACAACAAGGTGAGTTTTCACGAGCCCCTTTTAATGAATTGTTTTAATTATATTTTCCCGGGGCGGAAAACATGTCTTATTTAAAGTATTTAAGTACATACCGATCGTATGGAAATACTTGTACATTTATATATATCTGGGCTGATGCATAGAATATATAAAATGTTTATAATGTGTTATTGTTCTGGGGTAACATAGTTCCCAGGGGTTATTATTGTTCTGGGGTAACATAGTTCCCAGGGGTTATTGTTGTTCTGGGGTAACATAGTTCCCAGGGGTTATTATTATTCTGGGGTAACATAGTTCCCAGGGGTTATTATTGTTCTGGGGTAACATAGTTCCCAGGGGTATTTATTGTTCTGGGGTAACATAGTTCCCAGGGGTTATTATTATTCTGGGGTAACATAGTTCCCAGGGGTTATTGTTGTTCTGGGGTAACATAGTTCCCAGGGGTTATTATTATTCTGGGGTAACATAGTTCCCAGGGGTTATTGTTGTTCTGGGGTAACATAGTTCCCAGGGGTTGTTATTGTTCTGGGGTAACATAGTTCCCAGGGGTATTTATTGTTCTGGGGTAACATAGTTCCCAGAAAGTTATTGGAAATGTTCTGGGGTAACAAAGTTCCCAGCATGATTATATTGTTAATAAATGATTATTAAAATGATTTGTCAGTGTTTATTTAAATTAGTGAAACTCACCAACTATTCGTAGTTGACCCGTTTTCTTTACATGTTTTCTAGGTATGCCCAAGTTGGATTGATTGATGTTTGCTTAACTATCTGTGCTACCTGTTGGAAGCTTGCTGCTCTTTGTTTTGTAATGAATTTATTAATGTCTTATCGGTAAAATATGTGTGTAACACCTAGACAGTAATGAAACTCGCAACAATGTAATATGTTATAAATTAATGTAGTGATATTTTCTTTATAAGCAATGCTGTTGATATCAGATGTGTCTGTTGCATCCCGTGTACGTTTCCGCTGCGGTTACGGGGTGTTACACCATCTCACCAACCGGAGTCTTCCTCAGCCGCTTCACCAACCTCACCATCTCCGGCGACAATATCAAATCCTCCGGCGTCCACGTCATCACCTCCAAAAGCTCCCCAACGGCTACATTCCCCCCCTAACGACTATTTTCTTGGAAATGGAACCCTCATCCCGCGTGACACCCATCACGCAACTATGTCATTTTCCGCGTGACAAGGGGGCGGCAACGGTGTTGAAAGGGCCACCACGCGTGATGGATCACCCATCACGCACCGCCCCGTCCACCCTTATAACCAACCAAAATATATCTTAAAAATAGTTCACCAAGTCACTTGTAGACTAATTATCCACAGGTAGACCAAACCCCTAAACATCGAGCAAGGCTTGATTTATATCTGCTTGTTCACTCCATGATTGAGTTGCATTGTTTATATTTCTCAAAAGTGAGGTTTGTTCTTCAATCCATGATTAAAGGGGTTTTTTTTCTTTCCTTCTTTTTCCCAATGAGTGGCCTAATTTAGATATTATACCTTGGTTGAGTAATTGATGTCAACGAGTTTGGTGATACACAAAAGACAACAATATAAATAGGCAATGCAACTGCAAATATAAGCCCTTTTATACAAAAACTTTATAGGTAAGCTACATCAAATAAATATATTAAAATAAATGAGGTGATAGGAACTCGATTGGTATTGGTATTTATTAAAACTAAAATGTAGATAAAGAAAATACGTTCGCAAAAGTCACGTCGTTTTCAAGTAAGTGTGAGAAGTGTGTTTACCTAATAAAGTAGACCTAATATCTTTTCTTGGTTAGTGATTCAAGAGTACCTCAACTACGGAGTCAACGTGTTGGTTAGGCCTTGTCAGGATTGATGTGGAATGAAAAGCCTGGGATGTGCATTAATAGCCAGCTTTTATCGGTCAAGCTTTCAAAACGGATTTTATCTAGAGCCTAAAATGGTATAAAAGTCATTAATTTTATACCGAACCCCGAAACCCCAAACCCTAAACCCTTTATATGAATATTTTAAATGTGTTGCAGGTTTGTACGATGAAGTGCAAAGACAAAAAAACTAGATAGATCTTAGGGCTTGTTTAACGAATAATAATTGTTTTCATATCAATGTGATGTTATTTGTACTATTATCAAATTATTTATGTACTTGCAAAATTATAGAATAAAATACATATATTTTCACTATTAATAGTGTTACGAATGATAGAATATTGAGAGATATTAAGAAATAATCAGTGTGCCTTCATTCATTCATTCAACATTACATAAATACACAATACAACTATAATAAGTTAGGCAAAGATTTTATGAGATAATCATGCCATATAATACATATTATTTATACAAAATGTATATACGACCAGATTGGACAGGAGGTTGGTTTGGCCAAAATAGCTTCGCCCGCGAGATCGTCCACGACCCGGCTGCGTTGAGATGGATCATGTGAGCCACCGTTTTCATTTGTCGGTGCATAAGAGCACGATGCGGGTTGTTTAGAGCGGTGAGAAATGCAGTCCCCGCAACTGAATTAGAGGTGTAACCGGCTCGCCTAGTTTCTTCTTGTGTTAGTCTGGATCTTGCCTGAGAAAAAGTGGGTAGCAGTACAGTTTGACTAATAAACATACCGATCGCATCGTATTCAGTATTTGTGAGACCTGTGACTAACTGTAACACTAAATCTGCATCAGAAATTGGTGCTTCGACGTTAGCTTATTGGTCGGATAATACCTTGGCAATAAGCCGAGATGTTGGGAAACAAATCCAGTTTGGTATTGGTAAAGCCAGTTTTCAAGGTGATGGCTCGAGATGCTTGATTGCCTTGAAATAGATGGGCAATGGCGTCCCATGTTTCTTTCGCAGTGGCCTTCGACTTGATAACGTTCATTAGAAGATTATGAGAAATCGTTCTGTAGATCCATTGCTTAACTACGACGTCCAACCGATGCCATGAAACAAGAGGGGCTTTATCTTTTTTCTTACATTTTCGACTATGTTACATTTTTTATTATGTAACATAATCGAAAATGTAACATAACTAGCTTTGTTATCCGCACGTTGCGTCGGTGCATATTTTTTGGTTGACTAAAAATATCATTTAGCTATATATTACATTTAAAGTTAAGTAAATCCAATCTAAAGTTTTTGGTAAATATGTTTAAAAAAAGTTAACATAAAAAATATCAAAACTACATTAAACTAAAAGAAAGCTAAAGGTTTGGCAATGCAATGCTCCTATCTACATACAACGGAAATCAAATTATAATTCCAAAAACATTGGCAACTCAAAGGTACATGTTCACCGTCATTTTGCAAACAATGAATCAAAAAAATTATGTGTCGTCACATATAGAATATATCTCAAATACCCCAGTGTAAACCTCTAAACCGTAGATTGTATGATCAAATCAGCAAAGAGACTATAATGTTAAAATTGGATTGGTTAAATGTAATGAGAATTTGGCAACAACAAAATGAAAGTTTGACAAAATAAGGTCAAAATTGATTAGAACACAATATGTAATCTTGACAAATTCCAAGTTAAACATCAATATAAAGGATATGTTTATATGTATCCAACAACAAAGTGTGCTTTTAACAAATTAAAGTCAAAATTAATTGTTGATTGAACGCAACATTCAAATTTGACAAAATAAAGCCTCAATTAAAAAAAACATCAAATACAATACCATAATACCCAATCATAGAAGTTTTTATCCATTTAGAAATAATTCTTACACGACCACTCAAAGTACTCATGTTTTTTTTTTACTCAATAACCGCTTTAATCCTAAACCAAATCCATAACTCCTACAACATTCCCAAATCTTGTTCTCAATCATGCAAACTCTAAATCTAAATTCATGCATTAATCAAGTTACGTATTATTTGTTTAATTTCTATGAAATCATCGATATCAATCAACCAACACAATTTATCAATTATCATCCCGCCTCAACGTGCGGGTTGGCATCAACACGTATACGACAATACACAACAATAAATAGTATCCTATGTAGGTGTCCGGGGTCTTGTACGCTTCGATGGCGGTTCATCATCTGGCCACTTCAGTGGCGGTTCATCATCCGACGTGGTCAGTAATCGCGCTATCCTACACACGGACACCATGCGGTACGGGGGCATTGGAGGCCACCATTGTAATGATCAATTGAATACCAGATTTCCACTCACGGGGTGTTAACTGGTGGCTGTTCGCCAAATGTTTTGGCAATGTGGGCGGTCGCGTAGGCGGCGCCTAAGATGATGTCGTGACCATGTTGTTTTTTCCGCCATTGGGATGGGGTGTATGATGTCATGAGTTGGTTGTGATCGCCACAACACCAACCATCGTAATGATTGAACATAAGCATGCGTAATAACATCGAAGTTGGGGTGAGAATGGATGAATATGTCGATGTATATATATGTATGGGAGGGTGACGGTTATTACGGTTATTTTGAAAGGTGTTTTGATTAAAAGAGTTAGTTATATGTGTGTAAAAACAATGGCAAAGTTCAATATACGTGATAATAAGAAGACAAAGATGGGAAAATACTAAAATTTGCTTATATGGGCACTGTGGAATGATTGAAATTAAAATTTATAATAAAGGTGTGTTTAAGGTGGATTAAATAAAGTTAAATTTTATAAAAAAGGTATTTTTTGAAAAAAAGGTTGGAAAATAGGTTTGCAAGCAATTTTAAATGTAATAGATAGAATCGATTATGTAACATAATAAAAAATGTAACATAATCGATTATATAACATAATCGAAAATATAGCATAATCGAAAATGTAACATAATCGATTATGTTACATAATCGATTATGTTACATAATCGATTATAACATAATCGAAAATGTAACATAATCGATTATGTCATAATCGAAAATGTAACATGATCGAAAATGTAACATGATCGAAAATGTAACATAAACGATTACGTAAGATAATCGATTACGTAACATAATCGAAAATAAAACATAATCAAATATGTACAAAATCGATTATGTAACAAAATCGATTGTGTAACATAATCAAAACTGTAACATAATCGAAAATGTAATACATAATCGATTATGTAACACAATCGATTATGTAACATAATAGAAAATGTAACATAATCGAAAATGTAACATAATCGATTTTGTAACATAATCGAATATGTAACATAATCGAAAATGTAACATAATCGATTATGTTACATAATTGATTATGTAACATAATCGAAAATTTAACATAATCGATTGTGTAACATAATCGAAAATATAACATTATCGAAAATGTAACACAATCGATTTTGTAACATGATCGAAAACGTAACATAATCGAAAATGTAACATAATCGAAAATGTAACATAATTGAATATGTAACATACTCGAAAATATAGCATAATCGAGAATGTAACATGATCGAGAATGTAACATAAAAGATTATGTAACATAATAGATTATGTAACATAATCGAAAATGAAACAAAATCGAAAATGTAACATAATCAATTATGTAACATAATCGAAAATATAACATAATCGATTATGTAACATAATCCATTATGTAACATAATCGAAAATTAAACATAATCGACTATGTAACATAATCGAAAATGTATTATAATCAAGAATGTAGCATAATAAAAAATGTAGCCTAATCGAAAATGTAACATAATCGATTACGTAACATAATCGAAAATGCAGCATAATCAATTATGTAACATAATCGATTATGTAACATAATCGAAAATATAAAATAATCAATTATGTAACATAATCGAAAATGTAGCATAATCGAAAATGTAACATAATCGATTATGTAACATAATCGAAAATGTAACATAATCGAAAATGTAATAATTGATTATGTAACATAATCGAAAATGTGACATAATCGATTTTGTAACATAACAAAAAATGTCATATACATAATCGAAAATGTAACATAATCGATTATGTAGCATAATCGATTATGTAACATAATTGACTATGTAACACAATCGAAAATATAGCATAATCGAGAATGTAACATGATCGAAAATGTAACATAAAAAATTATGTAACATAATCGATTATGTAACATAATCGAAAATGAAACAAAATCGATTACGTAACAAAATCGATTGTGTAACATAATCGAAAATGTAATTTAATTGAAAATGTAACATAATCGATTACGTAACATAATCGAAAATGTAACATAATTGAAAATGTAACATAATCAATTATGTAACACAATCGAAAATGTAACATAATCGATTATGTAACATAATAGAAAATGTAACATAATCGATTATGTAACATAATCGAAAATGTAACATAATCGAAAATGTAACATATTCGAAAATGTAACATAATCGATTATGTAGCATAATCGAAAATGTAACACAATCGATTATGTAACATAATCGAAAATATAGCATAATCGAGAATGTAACATGATCGAAAATGTAACATAAAAGATTATGTAACATAATCGAAAATGAAACAAAATCGATTACTTAACAAAATCGATTGTGTAACATAATCGAAAATGTAACATACTTGAAAATGTAACATAATCGATTATGTAACATAATCGAAAATGTAACATAATCGAAAATGTAACATAATCGAAAAAGTAACATAATCGATTATGTAACATAATCGATTATGTAACATAATCGATTATGTAACATAATAAAAAATGTAACATAATCGATTATGTAACATAATCGTTTATTTAACAAAATCGAAAATGTAACATAATCGAAAATGTAACATAATCGATTATGTAACATATTCGAAAATGTAACATAATAAAAAATGTAACATAATCGATTATGTAACATAATCGATTATGTAACATAATCGATTTTGAAACATGATCGAAAATGTAACATAAAAGATTATGTAACATAATCGATTATGTAACAAAATCGAAAATGAAACAAAATCTTACGTAACAAAATCGATTGTGTAACATAATCGAAAATGTAACATAATTGAAAATGTAACCTAATCGATTATGTAACATAATCGAAAATGTAACATAATCGAAAATGTAACATAATCGAAAATGTAACATAATCGAAAATGTAAAATAATCAATTATGTAACATAATCGATTATATAACATAATCGAAAATGTTACATAATTGATTATGTAACATAATCGAAAATTTAACATAATCGATTGTGTAGCGTAATCGAAAATATAACATAATCGAAAATGTAACATAATCGAAAATGTAGCATAATCGAAGATGTAAGATAGTCGATTATGTAACATAATCGAAAATATAGCATATTCGAGAATGTAACATGATCAAAAATGTAACATAAAAGATTATGTAATATAATCGATTATGTAACATAATCGAAAATGAAACAAAATCGACTACGTAACAAAATCGACTGTGTTACATAATCGAAAATGTAACATAATTGATTATGTAACATAATCTAAAATGTAACATCATCGATTTTGTAACATAATCGAAAATGTAACATAATCGATTATGTAACATAATCGAAAATGTATCATAATCGATTACGTAACATAATCGAAAATGTAACATAATCGATTATGTAACATAATTGATTATATAACATGATCGAAAATGTAACATAATCGATTATGAAACATTATCGAAAATGTAACAAAATCCATTTTGTAACATAATCGAAAATGTAACATAATTGAAAATGTAACATAATCGATTATGTAACATAATCGAAAATGTGACATAATCGATTTTGTAACATAATCGAAAATGTAACATAATCGAAAACGTAACATATTCGATTATGTAACATAATCGAAAACGTAACATAATCGATTATGTAACATAATCGAAAATGTAACATAATCGACTATGTAACATAATCGAAAATGTAACATAATCGAAAATGTAACATAATCGATTTTGTAACATAATCGAAAATGTAACATAATCGATTAGGTTACATAATCGATTATGTAACATAATCGAAAATTTAACATAATCGATTATGTAACATAATTGAAAATGTAACATAATTGAAAATGTAACATAATCGAAAATGTAACATAATCGATTATGTAGCATAATAAAAAATGTAAGATAATTGATTATGTAACATAATCGAAAATATAGCATAATCAAGAATGTAACATGATCGAAAATGTAACATAAAAGATTATGTAACATAATCGATTATGTAACATAATCGAAAATGAAACAAAATCGATTACGTAACAAAATCGATGGTGTAACATAATCGAAAATGTAACATAATTGAAAATGTAACATAATCGATTATGTAACATAATCGATAATGTAACATAATCGATTTTGTAACATAATCGAAAATGTAACATAATCGAAAATGTTAGATAATCGATTATGTAACGTAATCGATTATGTAACATAATCGAAAATGTAACATAATCGATTATGTAACATAATCGATTATGTAACATCTAAGGCCTCGTTACCGGTAGCCCTACTTTGGTGTTGGATTTACTCATAAACGCTGTTCCAAATATTAGAGTTAATTAAAACTTTACGCGAAATATAACTTCAACCATAATATATTACAAAACTGTCGAATCTTGTCTTAACAAACATTCAAATTTATTTAAACATAAAAAATAGTCTTTTAAAACATCATGACATTTTCTTAAAAAATAGTCTTTTATGCCATGTGTCTTCATTCGTGCGAGCTGCTTCAACCTATTTGCCTGCGTGCATACTAAAAGTCAGCTACGCTGAGTGAGTTCTAGTTAATCACATAACTTACTTTACATACACATATACGTGCCCGTAGGTACGCATTACATACTTAACATGTCCATCATTCTTTCATGTACATTCTTAACTAACCTTACGTTATAAAGAGCATTCGCCCTACATACCTCGGATATTATTAGGGTCCGGTACCCTCCATCCTCGGATATTATTAGGGTCCGGTCACCCTTCATCCTCAGATATTATTAGGGTTCGGTCACCCCCCTCGGATATTATCAGGGTCCGGTACCCTCCATCCTTGGATATTATTAGGGTCCGGTACCCTTTCTTCCATACCTCCTTAACATACTTTCTATATACATAATCGTAAGTTTCGCACATACATACATTATTCATTCTTCATCTAACAACATACATATAACATCAACCATTTCCTGGCAATACATGCAATTCCGAAGATCGTTCATGTATCGACAAGAAATCATTCATATATTTCACATAATACATATATGGCATACACTTATCACTTAGGATAAGCGTATTAACTAATCACATCGAGTATGCACACAGCCCCGAAAACATAACAAGGAATGGGGCTAGAAACTCACCTGAAGTTGGTTACGTTCACCGTTAATTGTTATTCCTTTCTTCAGTTGGGCGCGGCTAAACGTATAATAATTACACGTATCAATTATCTAACACTATCTATAACGTTTTTCTAGTCTACTTATGACCCACAACGAACGGGGGTCCGGGGTCAGCGCCCCTGGCAGCGGGGTCTAGGGGTGGCAACCCCTAGCAGGGTCCAAGGGGCAGAGCCCCTGGCTGGGGTCGAGCTGCCATGCCAGCTTGGAAAAATTTTATTTCTATTAACTGTCGTAACACATTTTCCATTAGGATTTTAAATCATTATTTAATTCGCTAACTCAAAAGTTCAAGGGCTTAATTGTAATTAATTCATTCTTTTTCTAAGTCCAGGGACTGTTCTGTCATTTTGTAAACTTGCAGTTCGTTACTCAGTTCTTAACGAATTAACTATCATAACGAACTAGTCCTTGTAACAAATTGGACCTCATTTGTTTGGTCTGGCTAGCGAATTGAAATTCATAGCGAACTGAACCCTTATAACGAACTGAACCTTAAACGAACTGGGGTTCATCTGCCAGTTCCCCCTTAACGAAATACTTAATGAATTGGCATACGAATTGCTTAACGAATTAGTTAGCGAATGAAGCTAGTTCGTTAGTCTTCCATAGCGAATTGGCTTAACGAATCATGGGTTAGTTCGTTAAGCTTCCGTAATGAATTAGGGTTAGGGTTTGCCAGAGAATGTCAGGAATATTTCCTGACATCCTTAAATACATGCGCCGCCTTTCCGGCGCCGCCGTGTTGGAAAACCGGGCGGTGGTCGGAAAAACGTGTTTTACCCCATTTTACACTGTTTTTCATCGTTTTTCGTTCCTTTCGATCCGGATCTGAGCTAGGGTGATCCCTAAGCTCATCTTAGGTTCGGTTTATACCCGATAATACCCGGATCTCGTAACTTAACGGTTTGACCGTGTCGGCTCATCTTTTCGTGAATAAATCTAACGGGTTTAAGTTTATAAACATTAAACTATTATTACCTCGGTCGGTGCTCAGTTTCCTTCTTGGTTTCAGCTTAGAGAAAGGAAGAACTAGTGAGAAAGCTTAAGTGTGTGTTTTGGGTGGTGTATGGAATATGTGTGAAATGAGGGATTTAATGGTGATTATGGTTTATATATTTAGGGATCATAGGCTTAAGCCCATGGTCTTTCCTTCTTTGTTTATAACCCAAGTCCATAACCCATATCCATTTAACCCAACTCTAGCCCAACTCATATTCTATTTATCTAAACCGATAACGACTCACTATAAAATAGATGAAGTTTATTTTATTATTATAACCGAAAGTAGGATGTTACATAACATAATCGAAAATGTAACATAATCGAAAATGTAACATAATCGATTATTGTCACACCCTCAAAATCCACTAACGGAGTTTTACCATCAGAGGGTGTGAACTAATAGGATCGGAATCATTAGTTATAATCAAACCATAAAAACGTTTAAATGAAAATAAGTGCGGAAGCGTAAAACCATAGAAACAATGTTACGTCACGCAGGACGATTTAAAACCAATAATAACAGTTAAAAGTAAGTTTGCATAGTTAAAAGTTTATCAAGTAATGCATGTTCCTAAACCGCGCGCCCGCCTCGGCTACCTGAGAATAACATACTAAAAGTGTCAACACAAGGTTGGTGAGTTCACAAGTTTAAATAAAAATAAAGCGTTCAGCGTTGTGCGTTACGGCGTTACAGCGTTTTGCGTTACAGCGTTTTGCGTTACCAGATAGTGTTATGTCAATTATATATCGATAGGTAGCTAGTCTATACAACAAGTATTACTAAGTGTTCGACACCGAAGCTGACTCGTTTATTAAGTGCCTTGTCACCAGGTCCTCCAGACCATGGTACGTGTTAGCCAAAATTACACCCGCTCGACCTCCAGTCGAGTTTAGCGTTGGGTGGGGTTTGTCAAACCCAGTAGTACTACTCAACAGTGACTCGCTATTCAAAATATTAACCGGTTCGATGTGTAGGACTTCAAATGTTTCGTTTGCCACTTAGCCTTTACAAGTGATATATAATTTATAACAAAATCTTAAATGCGTTGTAGAGTATGTTATCTCCCCCAAGTGAAAAGCGTTTGAAAACAGTTTAAAGAGGGGAAAGTGAAACTCACTGTTTGCGAAGAATTTCCCAATTTAAATCACCAAGATGCGCGTCACCGAAAAACTCTCTCTAGCGTTCTAAAACAATAAAGAGATTTTTCTAAGTGTCGGAATATTATCAAGTCTCTAGACCCGGCACATAATACCTATGCACATAACATGTTTCGTGTTTCGTTTGTGAATCGTGTGTGACTTTAACAAGTGTTTTTGTGACACATTACATGTGTAAGCAATCATATACGTGTCATGTATTCATAAAGTACATCACTATCAATTATTCCCCGTAAGGGCATTTTGGTCAACAAATAACAATTAACTAGCCATTATTCCCCATGAGGGCAATTTGGTCAAATCATGGCAATCAATTAGCAATTATTCCCCGCAAGGGTATTTTGGTCAAAACAAAACAATTATATAGCAAGTATCATGTTTCATGCATTTTTACACAACTCAGCAGCTAGTTTCACCGAGACAGAAATCCTACTAGAAAGATTGTACTATTTCACCGATCATAGCATCTCAATTAATTTACCAAAAATCATCACAGAAGAACATATGTCTTAGGTTTCCAGAACATATTTAATTATATTTTTATTCCACATAGTTTTCTCACAATCATCAAATCATTACAGCAAACTCATAACAGTCAAATTCATGCGCAACAGAATGTTATTTGCAATTCCTGTTAAACGAAAAATCCAATAAATGCAAGACCACTTGGGTTAAGTTCCTAACTCAATAAGTCAACTTCCAGAAGTGGAACCAACCCAATTGGTCTCGTAGTTCATGAGATATAACATTTACAACACAACCTAACAGCAGGTCTAACAGCTCAGCTTTGCATAATGTTTTTGTAAAATCATAAAAGTTAACCTTTACTTGTCCAAAAATTACAAATTTATACTCTATAGAAACTAGACTCAACCTAGTTTACTGTAGTACCAATAACCTCAACCAATTTTCATCTTTACGCTTTGTTACAGTCACTTAAACATCAATAACACATTCTGTCCAGAAACTGTTTGTATCCAAACTCAACATATTAACAATCTATGAACTATCATGCATTCATATAACCCTCTAGACTCCATAAACACCATCCATGCACATCAATTACACATTACATACAAGATTAGGGTTTTTGTTTGAACTCAAATCAAAGACACAACAATCAACATGTTACAATATCAATTCTACTTATCAAATCATTCAATCAACAACAATCATATTGATTACATGTATACATGAAATCGGCTGCTAGGGTTTGTTATTAACCCAACAAACATCAAAATAGAGTAGTAAAGATGTATAGGATGATCAATTATACCTTCCTAGCACCTAGTTCTTCAATCACAAGCTTGATTTCTTGATGTATGTGTGTGTGAAAGTTGACGGCAGCCAAGGGTTTGGGGTGGGAAAGTTCCGATCGGGGTTGGGATAATAATAATAATAGTTAGGGTTTACTTGTTAATGATCTATTTATAAACACTACAAGTTACACTCAAGTACCTCTACTTTCAATTGTTGTTTTTCTAACTTAACTAACTAGTTTACATCTTGAGTTAATGTTCATAACCATGTTATCACGTAACTCATAAGTCTAACACATAATTATCACATAATTACTGTTTTGACATTTTTCGTTTATTCATCAATCGTTTGCGTCAACTCGTTTGCGTTTCGGCGCAAATCCCGAAGGACTACACATGTAGTAAGTGTTAAGCGTCATTTAAACCCTAGTTTAAATGTAATGAAGTGTGTGCTATAGATTTAGTGATCTTAAGTTTGAATTGACGGAGTTGAGTTAACGGAGTTAACCTGAAATTGACGATTGTCACAATTATGTAACATAATCGAAAATGTAACATAATCGAAAGTGTAACATAATCGATTATGTAACGTAATCGAAAATGTAACATAATCGAAAGTGTAACATAATCGATTATGTAACGTAATCGAAAATGTAACATAATCGAAAATGTAACATAATAAATTATGTGACGTATCGAAAATGTAACATAATAGATTATGTAACATAATCGATTATGTAACATAATCGAAAATGTAACATAATCGATTTAATCGATTATGTAACATAATAAAAAATGTAACATAATCGAAAATGTAACATAATAGATTATGTAACATAATCGAAAATCTAACATAATCAATTATGTAACATAATCGAAAATGTAACATAATCGATTATGTAACATAATCGATATGTAACATAATCGACTATGTAACATAATCGACTATGTAACATAATCGATTATGTAACATAATCATTTATGTAACATAATCGAAAATGTAACATAATCGATTATGTAACATAATCGAAAATGTGACATAATCGAAAATGTGACATAATCGAAAATGTAACATAATCGAAAATGTAACATAATCGATTATGTAACATAATCGAAAATGTAACATAATCGATTATGTAACCTAAACGAAAATGTAACATAATCGATTATGTAACATAATTGATTTTGTAACATAATCGAAAATGTAACATAATCGATTATGTAACATAATCGAAAATGTAACATAATCGATTATGTAAAATAATAGAAAGTGCAACAAAATCGATTATGTAACATAATCGATTATGTAACATAATCGAAAATGTAACATAAATGAAAATGTACCATAATAGATTATGTAACGTAATCGAAAATGTAACAAAATCGAAATTGTAACATAATCGAAAATGTAACATAATCGAATATGTAACATAATCGAAAATGTAACAAAATCGATTTAATCGATTATGTAACATAATCGAAAATGTAACATAATCGATTATGTAACATAATAAAAAATGTAACATAATTTTGTAACATAATCGAAAATGTAACATAATCGAAAATGTAACATAATCGATTATGTAACATAATCGAAAATGTAACATAACCGATTATGTAACATAATCGATTATGTAACGTAATCAATTATGTAACATAATCGAAAATGTAACATAATCGATTATGTAACATAATCGATTATGTAAAATAATCGATTATGTAACATAATTGAAAATATAACATAATCGATTATGTAACATAATCGAAAATGTAACATAATCGATTATGTAACTTAATCGAAAATGTAACATAATCGATTATGTAACATAATCGAAAATGTAACATAATCGATTTTGTAAGATAATCGAAAATGTAACATAATCGATTATGTAACATAATCGAAATTGTAAAATAATCGATTATGTAACATAATAGAAAGTGTAACAAAATCGTTTATGTAACATAATCGATTATGTAACATAATCGAAAATGTAACATAAATGAAAATGTAACATAATAGATTATGTAACGTAATCGAAAATGTAACATAATCGAAAATGTAACATAATCGAAAATGTAACATAATCGAATATGTAACATAAACGATTATGTAACATAATAGAAAATGTAACATAATCGAAAATGTAACATAATCGATTATGTAACATAATCGAAAATGTAACATAATCGAAAATGTAACATAATCGATTATGTAACATAATAGAAAATGTAACATAATCGATTTTGTAACATAATCGATTATGTAACATAATCGAAAATGTAACATAATCGATTATGTAACATAATCGAAAATGTAACATAATCGATTTTGTAACATAAACGAAAATGTAGCATAATCGAAAATGTTTAACATAATCGATTATGTTACATAATCGATTATGTATCATAATCGAAAATGTAACATAATCGATTATGTAACATAAACGAAAATGTAACATAATCGATTATCTTACATAATCGAAAATGTAACACAATCTAAAATGTAACATAATCGATTATGTAACATAATAGAAAATGTAACATAAATGATTATGTAACCTAATCGATTATGTAATATAATCGATTTTGTAACATAATCGAAAATGTAACATATTTGAAAATTTAACATAATCGATTATGTAACATAAACGAAAATGTAACATAATTGAAAATGTAACATAATCGATTATGTAACATAATCGAAAATGTAACATAATAATAAACGTAACATAATCGATTATGTAACATAATCAAAAATGTAACATAATCGATTTAGTAACATAATCAAAATTGTAACATAATTGATTATGTAACATAATCGATTATGTAACATAATCGAAAATGTAACATAATTGATTATGTAACATAATTGATTATTTAACATATTCGAAAAGTAACATAATCGATTATGTAACATAATCGAAAATGTAACATAATCGAAAATGTTACATAATCGATTATGTAAAATAATCGAAAATGTAACATAATAGAAAATGTAACATAATCAAAAATGTAATATATTTGAAAATGTAACATAATCGACTATGTAACATAATCGAAAATGTAACATAATCAAAAATGAAACATAATCGATTATGTAACATAATCGATTATGTAACATAATCGAAAATGTAACATAATCGATTATGTAATTTAATCGAAAATGTAAAATAATCGATTATGTAACAAAATCGAAAATGTAACATGATTGAAAATGTAACATAATTGATTATGTAACATAATCGAAAATGTAATATAATTGAAAATGTAACATAATCGATTATGTAACATAATAGATTTTGTAACATAACCGAAAATGTAACATAATCGATTTTGTAACATAATCGAAAGTGTAACATAATCGGAAGTGTAACATAATTGAAAATGTAACATAATCGATTATGTAAATAATCGAAAATGTAACATAATCGATTTTGTAAAATAATAGAAAATGTAGCATAATCGAAAATGTAACATAATCGATTATGTTACATAATCGATTATGTATCAAAATCGAAAACGTAACATAATCGAAAATGTAACATAATAAAAAATGTAACATAATCGACTATGTAACCTAATCGAAAATGTGACATAATCGATTGTGTTACATAATCGATTATGTAACATAATCGAAAATGTAACATAATCGATTGTGTAACATAATCGATAACGTAACATAATCAAAAATGTAACATAATCTATTACGTTACATAATCGAAAATGTAACATAATCGATTATGTAACATTATCGAAAATGTAATGTTACATAATCGATTATGTATCACAATCGAAAATGTAACATAATTGATTATGTAACATAATCGATTATGTAACATAATCGAAGATGTAACATAATTGATTATGTAACATAATCGATTATGTAACATAATCGATTATGTAACATATTCGAAAATGTAACAATCTATTATGTAACATAATCGAAAATGTAACATAATCGATTATGTTACATAATCGATTATGTATCAAAATCGAAAACGTAACATAATCGAAAATGTAACATAATAAAAAATGTAACATAATCGATAATGTAACATAATCGAAAATGTGACATAATCGATTGTGTTACATAATCGATTACGTAACATAATCGAAAATGTAACATAATCGATTGTGTAACATAATCGATTACGTAACATAATAAAAAATGTAACATAATCGATTACGTAACATAATCGAAAATGTAACATAATCGATTATGTAACATAATCGAAAATGTAAAGTTACATAATCGATTATCTATCACAATCGAAAATGTAACATAATTGATTATGTAACATAATCGATTATGTAACATAATCCAAAATGTAACATAATTGATTATGTAACATAATCGATTATGTAACATATTCGAAAATGTAACATAATCGGTTATGTAACATAATCGAAAATGTAACATAATTGAAAATGTAACATAATCGATTATGTTACATAATCGATTATGTATCAAAATCGAAAATGTAACATAATCGAAAATGTAACATAATAAAAAATTTAACATAATCGATTATGTAACATAATCGAAAATGTGACATAATCGATTGTATTACATAATCGATTATGTAACATAATCGAAAATGTGACATAATCGATTACGTAACATAATCGAAAATGTAACATAATCGATTACGTAACATAATCGAAAATGTAACATAATCGATTACGTAACATAATCGAAAATGTAATGTTACATAATCGATTATGTATCACAATCGAAAATGTAACACAATTGATTATGTACAATCGAAAATGTAACATAATCGAAAATGTAACGTAATCGATTATGTAACATAATCGAAAATGTAACACAATCGATTATGTAACATAATCGATTATGTAACATAATAGAAAATGTAACATACTCGATTTTTTAACATAATCGAAAATGTAACATAATTGAAAATGTAACATAATCGATTATGTAACGTAATCGAAAATGTAACATAATCGATTTTGTAACATGATCTATTATGTAACATAATCGAAAATGTAACATAATCGATTATGTAACATAATCGAAAATGTAACATAATCGATTTTGTAACATAATCGAAAATGTAGCTTAATCGAAAATGTAACATAATTGATTATGTTACATAATCGATTATATATCATAATCGAAAATGTAACATAATCTATTATTTAACATAATCGAAAATGTAACATAACCGATTATTTAACATAATCGATTATGTAACATAATAAAAAATGTAACATAATCGATTGTGTAACATAATCGAAAATGTAACATAATCGATTATGTAACATAATTGAAAAATGTAACATAATCGATTTTGTAATATAATCGAGAATGTAGCATAATCGAAAATGTAACATAATCGATTATGTTACATAATCGATTATGTAACATAATTGAAAATGACATAATCGATTATGTAACATATTCGAAAATTTAACATAATCGAAAATGTAAAATAATCGATTATATTACATTTTCGATTATTTTACAGATTCGATTATGTAACATGATCGAAAATGTAATCGATTATGTTACATAATCTGTTATGTTAAATTTTCGATTATGTTTCATATTCGAGTATGCTACATAATCGATTATGTTACATTTTTGATTATGTAATATTTTTGATTATGTCACATTTTCGATTATGTTACATAAACTATCATGTCACATAGTCGATTATGTTACATTTTCGATCATGTTACCTAATCGATTATGTTACATTTTCGATTATGTTACATTTTCAATTATGTTACATTTTAGATTATGTAACGTAATCGATTACGTAACATTTAATCACCATCATCCTCATCACCATAACCATCATCAACATCATCATCATCACCATCAACATCAACATCATCATCAACATCACTATCATCACCATCATCATCACCATCACCATCACCATCACCACCATCATCATCACCACCATCACTATCATCATCATCACCACCACCACCACCATCATCACCATCATCATTACCATCGTCATCATCATCATCATCGTCACCATCGTCATCATCATCATCATCAACGTTACCATCACCATCATCATCACCATCATTACCATCATCATCATCACCATTACCATCACCATCACCATCATCATCACCATCACCATCACCATCACCATCATCATCATCATCATCATCATCTTCACCATCACCATCCCCATCACCATCACCATCATCATCATCATCATCATCATCATCATCATCATCATCATCATCATTGTTTTGGACTAAAATCTGTTAAGGATCAAGTATCCAAATCTGTTATGTGGGGTGAGGTGCTAACTCGATAATGACAAGTGTATGAGCGTAATATTGGTGAACACAAAGATTTGATCACGAGGGAAAAAGCCTTTAACCAAGATAGTCTTACTTTGGTCAAAACTTATCAAGGTAATCGTTGGTAAAATAACTTCGGTCAAGGATTAATAATGTGACATTCGTCAATTTCGGGTCTCGTTTGTATTCGTTTTTGTATTCGTTTATCTTGTAAACCGACCCATTTTGTAAACCAAAGCTTATGATATAATCAAAATGATGGATTTTATGTTACAATATTGTTTTACACTTGTTGGGTCTTGAAAACATTCTTTTTGGTCCTTAAAACTCCTTAAAATGACTTAAACCAAACTTTGGGGACTATTATTGCCATTTACCAAAAACTTGTTTGACCATTTCAACCATCACATGCATCTTTACCCTATTTGTATGAACCATACTCTTACCATTATAAAATCAAGGCTCCATACACCATTTTGGTTGTTCATCTTCTCCAAAATCTCTCTCAAATCTAAGTATTCATCTTCAACATTTTGTTATTTTGATTTCTTAAGGTCAACTAACTATAGTCTTTCATTTTAACTTGTTCATCTAATATTACTAACACTTGAATATGGTGGTACAACATATATATAATACACACCCCTTGTTACCTATATTTGTTACTTCACTGACTCCGGTTGGTTAAGTTTCGAATGTCATAAGGCAAGGCTTCATGGAGGACTTCGTGTTCTTGATATATATACACACACACATAACTTATTATACATATCACTTATAACTAACTTCTAACCCTTTTATTTGTTCAACTTATTTACAAGTTCCATGGTGTGGGTTTGTATAAGACTAACCTCGGTTTAACCGAAACTAGTCCAAACCGGAAACCGAACTTTTGTTTACTAGTGTTGTTAAAATAGTTGTCTAAACATGTTTATTGCTAGATTTGAGTTTCAAAAATCATTTTTACAAGTTCTTTGATATTAAGCATATGGAATCCATCTATGAACTCGTTGGGAGATGGAAACCGAACTAAACCGAAACTTTTGCTTAAAAGACTTGTAGTTAACTTTTTAGTTGTAAAATTTAAGTTTTCTTCATTTATAAACCAATATACAAGTTCTATGATATTTAGGCATGTAGAAACCATCTATGAACTATTTGTGAGATGGAGACCGAACCAAACGAACTATACCGACTTTTACTCGTTTAAGACACACAAGTGTGTTTTTAGCTATCAAGACTTGTATATTTCTTTAAAAATAGTTTACAAACCGATTTTAATTATTTTCTTAAGTACTTGGAATTGTTGGATCCAACTTGATCTCATCACATAGTTTGGACCGACAAAACCGAACACTCGCTTAACGTGCGTTGTTAGTTCTAAACAATAGATCTACATACGTGGTTAAGTGTTAGTATATTTTAATGAGTTATCTCATAAAAATTAATATGTTGGAAAGTTGACTTTGGGTTTGACCATTTGTCAAGACCCGAATCGACAACCCGAACACTCGTTAAAAACCCGTTTTAGTCTCTTTGTCCCAAAGGAACTTGCATTTTAGCATTTTTCCCACCTTATTACTTAACATTGGTTAAGTAAATATTAAGGTTAGATACTTTAACCCGGTTTTGAGCAAACTTACATTTTTAAAGGATTGTTATTATAAATTCTTAAATAGTTACATTTTAAACCTTGGACTTTAATTGTTTACTTTTTGCAACAATTATTTTATTTAAAGATCTTCAAGACAACCATTCTAAATCCAAGATTTTATTGTCATTTAGGCCTTGCTCGTTAAACTTCATCCATCCGGTTATTCATCTTTTACCGATCAAGTTTTATACTTGAACGTGAGTAACTTCATACCCCGTTTTCTATCTTTTGTTTTGGGGTGACATTTCATACTTATTCAAATCAAATGCTTTATACTTGAGTCTTAAACCACAAACGTTGTTGTATACTTTACTTGAATAATTGCTCGATTTGGTGTTCTATGCTTATATGCCTATGTGTTTATCGCTTTCGGTTGGTGGAATCTATAAATCCTAGACTACTTGGCATCCCCTTGTAGCAAGGTGTCGTTAACGTAATGCAATTAACGATATTCTATTAAATCCTAGACTACTTGGCAATCCCTTGTAGCTAGGTGGCGCTAACATAATTATATTAGCGATTGTCAAGTTATCCAAGTTTATAGCTATTATTTATGTTTTTGTATACTAGTTTTGTGGCTTTTCATACTATATATCTATTGTTCAAACTTATGAATTGCTCACCAACCTTTGTGTTGACAAATTTATTTTATGAAATGTTACAGGCTTGCATCTAGGTTGATTATGGAGTTTGGTGAAGAAAATGACACAAATACCGTTAGGATATTAGCAAAAATGAACAATATTTGATTTGCTATATTTTGCTATATTTTGTTGTATTTGACTTATGAATATTTGGTTATGTGACATTTTCGATGTTGTGAAATGAAATGAGTTTGTTAAATATTGTCGCTTTAAATAGTGTCATGCGCTTATGGGCAATCGTTACACCTCGACATGTTCCGCCGCCTTTGGTCGGGGTGTGACAAATAATATAATCTTTGGTCGAATTACTTTAGTCAATGATCAACAAGGTAACCTTTGGTCGATGAGTATATGGTTATCGTGGTCTCCGGCACAAAAAACCCTCGGACGGTGAAAACTATCACCGTCTATTATATTGATAAATAAAAGGTGATTATAAGTGTTTGTGGATTATATGATCGAGATTACAAAGAAAGCTAGTGTGTAGAGAGAGTATTTGCTTCTGCTCTAATGTGTGTGTAAGTACATGTGTTTCCTAACTGATCATCATCTCCATTATATATCCAAGATCATAACTCAAGGGAGTTACGATTAATAAAGATTATTGATGTGCGAAAATATATATATATGTTGGTACATGATGTCAGTAGTTCAGTGTCAAGTGTCTGTAATCGAGTTTGTTAGATTTGTTTTTTTGTATGTAAGCGAAGTTAGCTCACAAGTTCGCTGATACAGGCGAACTTGTGAACTAAGCGAAGTTAGGGACAACTTCGCCTGAACATGCCAGGCGAAGTTGTCGCCTTTATAATCAGCTAGGTTACGGCTTGAGTTTTAGTTTTTCAGTGAACAAGTATTCAGTTTACGTGTAACGAGTCCTGTAATCAGTGATCATTGTATCACGTGTTTCCGGTTGCAATATAACGTGTTTGTATTTATAGTAACGTGTGTTCGATCGTATCGTCTTCTACGCTCGTAACGTCTTACGTAGGGATTCCGCACCTACGTAGAACGAGATATCTCGTGTAGATCCGGCTGGGAACCTACAATTGGTATCAGAGCTTTTGCTCGTGATTGTGGTTCGGGATTATCACGCGGGTGTAGAAATCGTTCCGTTTGACTATTCGCGGGACGAGTTTACCGAGTTTTTGTGTCCTACTCACCTCCCAACATCATAAACAACCCATTACACTGTCACAAACCTCGCAAAATCCAGAAATCAAACCTGCAAAACCATCGTGTTCATCAGGCGAAGTTGCCGTCACTGTTCGTAGGGTTTCGGCGAAGATATAAGGTTAAGCGAAGTTATCCACAACTTCGCCTACCTTCTCAAGTTCGCTTATCTCAAGCGAAGTTACCCACAACTTCGCCTACCTCACAAGTTCGCTTACCTTAAGCGAAGTTATACACAACTTCTCCGAATCAGGCGAATTTAACAAAGGGAGCGAAGTTCAGAATCAGCGAAGTTCAGACTTAAGCGAAGTTATCCACAACTTCGCCTACAGTACTGTTAAAAAAATAAAATTTTTATTTTTCGGGTTTCTTTGTGTTTTGTGAAAGATGTCTTCAATAAACATTACGGAACTGGTGAAGATGGAAGTGGAAGCGGGTTCAGCTACAAAGGCACCAAAGATGCTTAAGGGAACTGATTTTGTAGCGTGGAAAGATCGTTTGAACAATATGTCAAGTACCAAGATGCTAAAATGTGGGTGTGCATACAAGATGGCTACATTCCACCAACTGCTGAGTATGAGGGTCGTGATCAGATTAAGAAATACAAAGAGATGGAAGAAGAAGAAAATAAAATGTATGAGGCTGAAAGCAAAGCTCATGCTGCAATAACTATGGCTCTTCCACAAGAAATTCTTCATACCTTCAGGAAGTACAAAACTGCCAGAGAGCTTTGGGAAGCGCTTGAAAACCGATTTGAGGGTAATGTGGGAATTCGTGCATCAAAGATTAAACTACTTAAAACCCAATTCTCGGTGTTCAAATACTTGAAGAATGAGTCACTTGATGATATCATCACTAGATATTATCATCTGATGACAGAACTCAACAATTATTCAATTGCTTACAAAGAAGATGAAATTGTTGAAAAGCTTCTTGATGCTCTCCCACCGAAATGGGAGATGTACACTGTGTTGATGAGAGAAGACAAAGACTTTGCCGACTATGACTTGGAAACAACAGTTAACAAGCTACGAACTTTTGAACTAAACATGGTTCGAAAAGAGACACCTACTGATCAGGTTCAAGATCCGAGAATGTATGGTGCAAAGGTTAACACAAGTTCAAGTTCAAAGTCTGAATCATCTGCCTATTACTCAAAGGGAGAGTCGGGCGCTAACTCAACACATGAAGGTCATGTATCTCTCAACATGAATGGTGATGTGTGTTTTGTAGCTGGAGGATCAAATGCTTCTAAACCTCAAGCAACCAAGAGTAGTTTCTCTTCAAGTGTTCCTAACAACAACTACTCTAAGATGCCCATGAGTGTTAAATCTGCTGAACAGCAGTTTGCTCTCTATGCATCTTTCATTGCTTCGTATGAGAATTACATTCAAGGTAAGATTGTTGATCCAACAACTTTGGATGAAGATTATGATCAGATCGATGCTGATGATCTGGAAGAGATGGATCTTGTTGGTGCATAATGTCAGTAGTTCATAGTCTATTGTCTGTAATCGAGTCTGTAATGTTTAATTATGTTTTGTATGTTTAAGCGAAGTTACTGACAAGTTCGCTTAACAGGCGAACTTGTTAGTCAAGCGAAGTTATGGACAACTTCGCCTGAACATGCCAGGCGAAGTTGTCGTGTATTTATATACCTAGGTTACGGCTTGGTTTAAAGGTGAAGTTCCAATTAGTTGTTCGTTTCAGTAGTTTATCAAGTTCATTGTAACGTGAGGACGAGAGTCTGTAATAGTGATATCGTATCACGTGTTTGAGTTATTATATAACGTGTGTTCGTTTCGTGTGTTCGTGTGATTCGTGTTCTATACTCGTAACGATCTACGCAGGGATTCCGCACCTGAGTTGATCGAGATATCTCGTGCGATCCGTCCAGGGAACCTACAATTGGTATCAGAGCTTTTGCTCGATTGTGTGGTTCGGGATATTCACGCGGGTGTAGAAATCGTCCCGTTTCGACTATTCGCGGGACGTGTTTTCTGTGTTTTTGAGTCAATCTTACCTCCTACCATCGTATTCAAGCCTTTGCACCGTCAAAAACCTCGTAAAATCCAGATTTCAGATCTGCAAAAACGTCCGTGTTCATCAGGCGAAGTTGCCGTCAGGATACGTAGGGTTTCGGCGAAGATATAAGATTAAGCGAAGTTATCCACAACTTCGTCTACCTTCTCAAGTTCGCCTAACTCAGCGAAGTTCTCTACAACTCCGCCTACCTCCTAAGTTCGCTTACCTTAAGCGAAGTTAATCATCTGCGAAGTTCTTCAGCGAAGTTAATCTGCGGCGAAGTTAAGGCTTAAGCGAAGTTATCCGTAACTTCGCCTACAGTACTTTTCAGAATTTTTTTTTTTCAGGTTTCTTACTTTTCGGGAAAGATGTCGTCGATTAACATCTCTGAGTTAGTAAAGATGGAAGTAGAAGCAGGGTCAGCTACTAAGGCCCCAAGATTGATGAAGGGAACCGATTTCGTTGCATGGAAGGATCGGTTCATACAATACGTCAAATACCAGGATGCGAAGATGTGGGTATGCATCCAGGATGGTTATATTCCACCAGTTATGGAGTATGAAGGTCGTGATCAAATCAAAAAGTATAGCAAAATGGAAGAAGAAGAGAAAAAGATGTATGAGGCCGAGAGCAAGGCTCATGCTGCTATTACTATGGCTCTTCCACAAGAGATCCTTCATACGTTTAGAAAGTACACGTCAGCAAGAGAGCTTTGGGAAGCTCTTGAGAACAGATTTGAAGGGAATGTAGGAATCCGTGCTTCAAAGATAAAATTGCTCAAAACCCAGTTCTCAGTCTTCAAGTATTTGAAGAATGAATCTTTAGATGATATTATCACTCGATATTACCATCTGATGACTGAATTGAGCAACTATTCAATTTCCTACCGAGAAGAAGAAATAGTTGAGAAGCTTCTAGATGCTCTCCCACCAAAATGGGAGATGTACACTGTGCTGATGAGGGAAGACAAAGACTTTCCCACATATGATCTAGAAACGGCAGTCAACAAGCTCAGAACCTTTGAGCTTAACATGGTCAGAAAAGAGACACCTATGGATCAGGTTCAAGATCCAGGTATGTATGGAGCTAAAGTCAACACTAGCTCAGGATCGAAGACTGAATCTGCTGCCTACTACTCGAAGGGAGAGTCAGGCGCAAACTCATCACATGAGGGTCATGTGTCAGTCAACACAAATGGTGATGTTTGCTATGTAGCAGGTGGATCGAGTGGTTCTCAACCCCAGGTAAGCAAGAGTAGTTAGTCTCCAAGTATTCCCAGCAACAACTACTCCAAGATGCCTATGAGTGTCAAGTCTGCTGAAGAGCAGTTTGGTCTCTATGCTTCTTTTATTGCTTCCTATGAGAACTACATTCAAGGGAAGATTGTTGATCCAGCTGTGTTGGATGAAGACTATGACCAGATTGATGCTGATGATCTGGAGGAAATGGATTTGCAA